>NW_027507748.1:374993258-375233258 GCF_037356315.1 Lithobates pipiens | reverse complement strand
CACCAGGGCGTTTTTGCAGCGTTTTAGCGTTAAAAATAACGCTATTAAAACGCTCATAAAACGCTCTCCATGCATCTCAATGGACCCTTTCACACCAAGGCGTTGCGCTGGCTGAGCGTTGAGAAAAGTCCTGCAAGCAGCATCTTTGGAGCAGCTTTTGGGAGTTAAAAAAAGCGCTTCAAAAACGCTCCTCTCCATTGGAATGAATTGAAAGCGCTGTAAAAACGCCCTAAAAACGCCTATAATCCGCCCTGAGCTGTAGAAAAAGTCACATGATCTCAAAAAAAGTAAACATGCAAGTAGAAAGAGAGCATCTACAACAACAGGACTGAAATTGTGGAAAGGTCACAATGATTTCCAAGCCATCAAAGTGCCAAAGAAATCGTAGAAAAATGTAGATTTGAAGTAAAACAAGACACTGCATTTACTTTATATAAACTGCTTGTTTTTACATGATCTCACAAACAAAAGATAAACATGCAAACAAAAAGATAGCATCCACAGAAACAGGACTAGCTGTGGGGAGGTAACATGATCTCACTGAAGCGTAGGATGCTGGTAAATCAGGAAATCCTGTTTGTAGAGGTGGATAGGAGCTAAGAGAAGATGGAGGTTGAAAGAGACCAGGGATTTGGGACCAGTGGGAGTGGGATTAGGGTTGGAGATTAGGGTTCTGGGACCAGTGGGAGTGGGATTATGGTTCTAGATTTGGGTTTTGGGACCAGTGGGAGTGGGATTATGGTTCTAGATTTGGGTTTTGGGACCAGTGGGAGCGGGATTATGGTTCTAGATTTGGGATTTGGGACCAGTGGGAGTGGGATTATGGTTGGAGATTTGGGAGCAGTGGGAGCGGGATTAGGATATAGATACTTACGTTCCAATGCTCATTCGAGTATAGTTTCGGAATTTGTCTGGGTGCACTCTTAGGTGCTCATATAGCAACACAAATTGCCCGATAGAGCTGTGTGTTTGTAGGATGGGATGAACCCAATACCGACGTTGCTGCCTCTGTTGGTGGATATTTTCCCAATACAGTAGCACAAACATCAAGAACAGCTCCATGAACTCCATCTTCTTTCTGTATCCTCTGTCACCTCACAAGATCCCAGGAAGTAAACAGGAAGTGATGTAGGGAGGTGAGGTGGCTCTTTGACGCCCAACGCTTGTAAAACGCTTGTAAAACGCTGTAAAAACGCCCACAGCGTTGCAGTAATTTTAACGCTAGCGCCCCAAAAACGCTGTAAAAACGCTCTAATAACGCTGTAAAAATAGCAGCGTTTTACCGCTGACGCTATGGGCGGTGTGGTGTGAAAGTGCTCTTACAGTGGTTGTAAACCTTATACATGAAATGTGGACAAAGCACATCCTTCTACACGTTGTACTTGTCTATCTAAAGCTCTGAGTGCGATTTCTCTCTGCTGCCTTGTTCCTCTATTTATTGCACAAGTTACTTTTGCTTTTCCCAACTCCAAGAGATAATTAGTGACGGGATGCATTCCAGCCTGTGATTGACAGCCACAACTGTGCATGTTCCATGTACTGTGATGAGGGGGGTGTGTCTCTTCCCTCCAATCAGAGCTCAGAGCACTCCTCACTGAGCTCTGCAGTGTGAGACTTTAGATTCCTGCCTCCTGCTTTACAGAGCTCAAAGATGCTGTGTAAAATGTGTGCTTTAGAAGACTGTAGAGAGAAGAGATAGCCGTAGATAAACAGGTACAACTTATGTAGGAGAATTTGTTTCATAACTGTGCATCACCTGAGGCCAGTCACTTCACTGGGGATATGTAAGGGTTTACAGCCACTTTAAGTTATTTCGGGAAAGGATACTGCTGATAAATTGGTTTATTTCTCCAAGGTTCCAGCGACAAGCTCTTGAAGATTGCATTCCATGCCTGGAAATTCATCAAGACCAAGTTCCAACCTTCCTTTACAGGCTCACTCACTCAGCCTACAAAGGTTGAAGAACTGAAAATGTTGAGATGCTCCATACAGCAGTAGCCATGTGTCTGGCTAATGTAGCAAAGGTCAGTGTAGGGCTAATAACCAAATTCATTACCCAATAGTGGATGCATATGTTCAAGACCATGCAAAGCAGGAGGATGGCATATATATATATATATATATATAATTATATACACATACATATATACAGCAATACCTCGGATTGCAAGTAACGCGGTTAGCAAGCGTTTCGCAATACGAGCTATTTTTAAAAATCCTGATTCGTTTTGCAAGCGTCTCGCAAAATGAGCAGGATGCCAGTGACATTCGGAGCCGCTCGAATGCATTCGGAGCCCCCCCACCTCTGGCTACATGCGGTACTGCATACCATAGAAGTCACTGTGGAACGAATTATCTCAGTTTCAATGGACTTCTATGGGGAAACTCGCTTTGATATACGAGTGATTTGGATTAAAAGCTTTCTTCTGGAATGAAATATGCTTGTAATCCAAGGTTCCACTGTACACACACACACACTTTCACATCAGTTGCTGCCCTCAAGGAGCTTACCATCTAAGTTCCCTAACTCACATTCATGCATAGACATACTAGGGCCAAATTAGACAAGATCCCATGATCCTCCCAGCATGTCTTTGGAGTGTGGAAGGAAACCAGAGTACCCGGAAGAAACCCACACAGACACAGGGACAACAGGCACATTGAGCTGAGGTTGGTATTTGAACAGACAACGCTAGGGCTGCTAGGCAGAGGTGCTAACCACATGTCACATTTACATGCATGTAAATGTCCCACTGACCTGCATGCCGGCGATCTGCCGTTATGAGCCCCAGTATAGCTACCTCACGGCTCTGGCGCTTAAAAATCCCCTCAGCTTTCTCTCTCCTTCTTCCCTGCTGAGAGGACGGGCTATGTAGGTTCTGATTGGTCGGCGATTAGAATGCTCCTAAATGTCCTTCCTGACGGTGTACGTTTAGAAGATTAAGCTCTGGGGATTTCTGAGCCCCGGAGCCATGAGGTGGCTATACCAGGATTCATAATGGCAGATCGCCACCATGCAGGTCAACGGGACGGGGGTCCTGTGTAAAATTCACCTTACCTGTCAGCATGTACTATAAACTAAAATATAACTATTAGGTGTGCTGACCCTCCTAAGGTTATCAGCAGGTCTGTAGGTGGTTATGAAAAGCATGTTAGACCAGACTATTAGAAGGTAAGGAAACTGTTCCACAGGAAACCATATTCATGTAAAAAAAAAAGAAAAAAAAAGCTCAATAAGTACTTCTGTAAAATGCATAGATTATCTGGAAATAAGAACGAATAGATGTCTTGGAATATTCATATCCTGCTTCCTTTTAGAGTACCTGAAAAACAAAAATACTTCTTTTAGAGAAATTTTATGAACTTAACATTCCACTTCTACTTTTATCAAGAAACAATAGAAGGTAGACATCATTGCTGCTGGCCTAACAATGATCCATATACAGCAGGGGTAGGCAACATGGGGCCCTCCAGCTGTTGCAGAACTACAAGTCCCATCATGCCTCTGGGAACAATTGTACCTGCCAGCCTTGCAATGCTTCATAGGAAATGTAGTTCCACAACAGCTGGCAAGCCCCAGGTTGCATACCCCTGATTTACAGAAATCTTCCAATAAAATTCCTCAATGCACAATATGGAGCCACAGTGCAGAAAGTGAAAAGCTGCATTATAAAGCAACATGGCAAAATGTATACACATGAAAAATGTAGAGCTTCCAGTGCCAATACTATCCACAACTTTTAGTGTATTAAACAACAAGTCTTCTGATTGGCTATTGTAGTTCCTCCTGGCAACCACTATATCACTGTAGGACAGAATAGTGACATGGGAGTTGGAAGGAGCCACAGAAGCCCCCAACTGGAGACACGCCATGCCACACATTCAGGAGCATAGGGGTGTTGTCCTGAGCTCTAAGTGAGAGGGAAGTTTCAGCACACCAGCTATTAGGAAGAACAAAAACAAAAAAGAAGGGTATTAACCAATTCAGGTCCAGCTAATAGCAGTTGTACTGCTACAGGGCAGCACCTGTGCATTGAATCATGTGTGTATATTGTAGAATTATATATATATATATATATATATATATATATATATATATATATATATATATATATATATATATATATATATATATATATATAGTGCACATGAAAACACACACACACACACACACACACACACACACACACACACACACACACACACACACACACACACACACACACACACACACACACACACACACACACACCGGGAGCCTAGTCGCAGGTACTGTGGACTCGATACCCGCTGATTGTTGGGTAGAGAGGTCTGAATCAAATAAGACATTCAAAAGAACTAGAAGCAGAATATCTGTTCTTGAAAAAGTTGGTGGAAGAGCTTTTGAAATATTTGCATGAACCTACACCAATAGATTATCAAGAAATAACTTTTCCCCATGACAAAATGTTGTAAAGCTGCAAAAACCAGGTGCAGTGGTGCCATTTACCTGTCCTGGTCTGGTCAAACTCTCTAAGACTCCTGAATCCAAGACCTCATGCACTTTGGACGTTTTGCCAAGTAGACTCCTTTCCTTCTGGCAGTAGAGTTTTGGAAGAAAAAACGCTTGACGTTTGTAAACTAGATTAATGTGTTTAGTGCTTGGGCATTAATTTCATTGGCTAGAATAATTTATTCTGGCCATTGAAATGAATGATCAAGCACTAAAATGCGCCTAGGGCATAAATGCGTTTACACATGTTTAGGTGTTTTTTCTGCCAAAACGTTGCTGTTCCTGGATGCACTGGCTATGGGATTCTAAACGCTCCTGTCCCCAAATGCCTGTGCATGAACACATTGGCATTTCTTTTCCTGCCTCTAAATGCCTCTGCATGTTAGCCTTGCTCCCCTAGGAGCAGCAAATTGTATATACTGTATTTTTATTTATGAAAATGGAGTTACCCTTTAAAGATACCCCTTTTTTCCTTTATTTACCAACCAGATGGACAAGTAACTTTACTATGAATCAAACAGATTTGAGATCCTTAGATGATAGGATTTTGACACATGAAAAGTGGCAGAACCAATACAGAGTAAATAAAGCCAGTCAAGCAAACTAAGGCTTCATGCACACGAGACGCAGATGCAAACTCTGCTGGACACATGTTTTTAAAAGCTGAAACCGGCGTTTAGAAACGCCCGTTTTGCCACGATTTTTACTGCGATTTAGCTGTGTTTTACTGCGTTTGCGTCTAGAAGCATTTAGTTAAGCTAACATCATAGACCCTCCCCAAGTTCAAAAAACAGTATTATTAACTATTTCAGCAATTTTGTGAGACTAGAGTGAGTAGCAGCAGCTGTGAGAGCAGCAGTGTACTTGTATTTAGCGTGTCACTTGCCACGGCACCTGCCACAAGTTGTGGATTGTCCACTTGCCACAAGTTGTGGATTGTCCACTTGCCACGTCACCTGCCACAAGTTGTGGATTGTCCACTTGCCACGTCACCTGCCACAAGTTGTGGATTGACCACTTGCCACGTCACCTGCCACAAGTTGTGGATTGTCCACTTGCCACGTCACCTGCCACAAGTTGTGGATTGTCCACTTGCCACATCACCTGCCACAAGTTGTGGATTGTCCGCTTGCCACGTCACCTGCCACAAGTTGTGGATTGTCCACTTGCCACGTCACCTGCCACAAGTTGTGGATTGTCCGCTTGCCACGTCACCTGCCACAAGTTGTGGATTGTCCGCTTGCCACGTCACCTGCCACAAGTTGTGAATTGTCCGCTTGCCACGTCACCTGCCACAAGTTGTGGATTGTCCGCTTGCCACGTCACTTGCCATGTCACCTGCCACAAGTTGTGGATTGTCCACTTGCCACAAGGTGGATTGTCCACTTGCCACATCACCTGCCACAAGTTGTGCATTGACCACTTGCCACGTCACTTGCCACAAGTTGTGGGTTGTCCACTTGCCACGTCACCTGCCATGTCACCTGCCACAAGTTGTGGATTGTCCACTTGCCACGTCACCTGCCGCAAGTTGTGGATTGTCCACGTCACCTGCCACAAGTTGTGGATTGTCCGCTTGCCACGTCACCTGCCACAAGTTGTGGATTGTCCGCTTGCCACAAGTTGTGGATTGTCCGCTTGCCACGTCACCTGCCAGGTCACTTGCCATGTCACCTGCCACAAGTTGTGGATTGTCCACTTGCCACAAGGTGGATTGTCCACTTGCCACGTCACCTGCCACAAGTTGTGCATTGACAACTTGCCACGTCACTTGCCACAAGTTGTGGGTTGTCCACTTGCCACGTCACCTGCCACGTCACCTGCCGCAAGTTGTGGATTGTCCACGTCACCTGCCACAAGTTGTGGATTGACCACTTGCCACGTCACCTGCCACAAGTTGTGGATTGACCGCTTGCCACGTCACCTGCCACAAGTTGTGGATTGTCCGCTTGCCACGTCACCTGCCACAAGTTGTGGATTGTCCACTTGCCACGTCACCTGCCACAAGTTGTGGATTGTCCACGTCACCTGCCACAAGTTGTGGATTGACCACTTGCCACGTCACCTGCCACAAGTTGTGGGTTGTCCGCTTGCCACGTCACCTGCCACAAGTTGTGGATTGTCCGCTTGCCACGTCACCTGCCACAAGTTGTGGATTGTCCGCTTGCCACGTCACCTGCCACAAGTTGTGGATTGTCCGCTTGCCACGTCACCTGCCACAAGTTGTGGATTGTCCGCTTGCCACGTCACCTGCCAGGTCACTTGCCATGTCACCTGCCACAAGTTGTGGATTGTCCACTTGCCACAAGGTGGATTGTCCACTTGCCACGTCACCTGCCACAAGTTGTGCATTGACCACTTGCCACGTCACTTGCCACAAGTTGTGGGTTGTCCACTTGCCATGTCACCTGCCACAAGTTGTGGATTGTCCACTTGCCACGTCACCTGCCGCAAGTTGTGGATTGTCCACGTCACCTGCCACAAGTTGTGGATTGACCACTTGCCACGTCACCTGCCACAAGTTGTGGATTGACCACTTGCCACGTCACCTGCCACAAGTTGTGGATTGACCACTTGCCACGTCACCTGCCACAAGTTGTGGATTGACCACTTGCCACGTCACCTGCCACAAGTTGTGGATTGTCCACTTGCCACATCACCTGCCACAAGTTGTGGATTGTCCACGTCACCCGCCACAAGTTGTGGATTGTCCACGTCACCCGCCACAAGTTGTGGATTGTCCACGTCACCCGCCACAAGTTGTGGATTGGCCACGTCACCCGCCACAAGTTGTGGATTGGCCACTTGCCACATCACCTGCCACAAGTTGTGGATTGTCCACTTGCCACGTCACCTGCCATGTCACCTGCCACAAGTTGTGGATTGTCCACTTGCCACGTCACTTGCCACAAGTTGTGGATTGTCCGCTTGCCACGTCACCTGCCACAAGTTGTGGATTGTCCGCTTGCCACAAGTTGTGGATTGTCCGCTTGCCATGTCACCTGCCACAAGTTGTGGATTGTCCGCTTGCCACGTCACCTGCCAGGTCACTTGCCACGTCACCTGCCACAAGTTGTGGATTGTCCACTTGCCACAAGGTGGATTGTCCACTTGCCACGTCACTTGCCACATCACCTGCCACAAGTTGTGGGTTGTCCACTTGCCACGTCACCTGCCACAAGTTGTGGATTGTCCACTTGCCACGTCACCTGCCGCAAGTTGTGGATTGTCCACGTCGCCCGCCACAAGTTGTGGATTGTCCACTTGCCACGTCACCTGCCACATCACCTGCCACAAGTTGTGGATTGTCCGCTTGCCACGTCACCTGCCACAAGTTGTGGATTGTCCGCTTGCCACGTTACTTGCCACGTCACCTGCCACAAGTTGTGGATTGTCCACTTGCCACGTCACCTGCCAGGTCACTTGCCATGTCACCTGCCACAAGTTGTGGATTGTCCACTTGCCACCTCACTTGCCACAAGTTGTGGATTGTCCGCTTGCCATGTCACCTGCCACAAGTTGTGGATTGTCCGCTTGTCACGTCACTTGCCAGGTCACCTGCCACAAGTTGTGGATTGTCCACTTGCCACGTCACCTGCCAGGTCACTTGCCATGTCACCTGCCACAAGTTGTGGATTGTCCACTTGCCACGTCACCTGCCAGGTCACTAGCCACATCACCTGCCACAAGTTGTGGATTGTCCACTTGCCACGTCACCTGCCACAAGTTGTGGATTGTCCACTTGCCACGTCACCTGCCAGGTCACTAGCCACATCACCTGCCACAAGTTGTGGATTGTCCACTTGCCACCTCACTTGGCACCTGCCATGTCACCTGCCACAAGTTGTGGATTGTCCACTTGCCACGTCACCTGCCACAAGTTGTGGCTTGACCACTTGCCACATCACCTGCCACAAGTTGTGGGTTGTCCACTTGCCACATCACTTGCCACGTCACCTGCCACAAGTTGTGGATTGTCCACTTGCAACATCACCTGCCACAAGTTGTGGATTGTCCACTTGCCACGTCACCTGCCACAAGTTGTGGATTGTCCGCTTGCCACAAGTTGTGGATTGTCCGCTTGCCATGTCACCTGCCACAAGTTGTGGATTGTCCACTTGCCACGTCACCTGCCAGGTCACTTGCCACGTCACCTGCCAGGTCACTTGCCACGTCACCTGCCAGGTCACTTGCCACGTCACCTGCCACGTCACCTGCCACGTCACCTGCCACGTCACCTGCCACGTCACCTGCCACAAGTTGTGGATTGTCCACTTGCCACATCACCTGCCACAAGTTGTGGATTGTCCACGTCACCCGCCACAAGTTGTGGATTGTCCACGTCACCCGCCACAAGTTGTGGATTGTCCACGTCACCCGCCACAAGTTGTGGATTGGCCACGTCACCCGCCACAAGTTGTGGATTGGCCACTTGCCACGTCACCCGCCACAAGTTGTGGATTGTCCACTTGCCACGTCACCTGCCATGTCACCTGCCACAAGTTGTGGATTGTCCACTTGCCACAAGTTGTGGATTGTCCGCTTGCCACGTCACCTGCCACAAGTTGTGGATTGTCCGCTTGCCACAAGTTGTGGATTGTCCGCTTGCCATGTCACCTGCCACAAGTTGTGGATTGTCCGCTTGCCACGTCACCTGCCAGGTCACTTGCCACGTCACCTGCCACAAGTTGTGGATTGTCCACTTGCCACAAGGTGGATTGTCCACTTGCCACGTCACTTGCCACATCACCTGCCACAAGTTGTGGGTTGTCCACTTGCCACGTCACCTGCCACAAGTTGTGGATTGTCCACTTGCCACGTCACCTGCCGCAAGTTGTGGATTGTCCACGTCGCCCGCCACAAGTTGTGGATTGTCCACTTGCCACGTCACCTGCCACATCACCTGCCACAAGTTGTGGATTGTCCGCTTGCCACGTCACCTGCCACAAGTTGTGGATTGTCCGCTTGCCACGTTACTTGCCACGTCACCTGCCACAAGTTGTGGATTGTCCACTTGCCACGTCACCTGCCAGGTCACTTGCCATGTCACCTGCCACAAGTTGTGGATTGTCCACTTGCCACCTCACTTGCCACAAGTTGTGGATTGTCCGCTTGCCATGTCACCTGCCACAAGTTGTGGATTGTCCGCTTGTCACGTCACTTGCCAGGTCACCTGCCACAAGTTGTGGATTGTCCACTTGCCACGTCACCTGCCAGGTCACTAGCCACATCACCTGCCACAAGTTGTGGATTGTCCACTTGCCACGTCACCTGCCACAAGTTGTGGATTGTCCACTTGCCACGTCACCTGCCAGGTCACTAGCCACATCACCTGCCACAAGTTGTGGATTGTCCACTTGCCACCTCACTTGGCACCTGCCATGTCACCTGCCACAAGTTGTGGATTGTCCACTTGCCACGTCACCTGCCACAAGTTGTGGCTTGACCACTTGCCACATCACCTGCCACAAGTTGTGGGTTGTCCACTTGCCACATCACTTGCCACGTCACCTGCCACAAGTTGTGGATTGTCCACTTGCAACATCACCTGCCACAAGTTGTGGATTGTCCACTTGCCACGTCACCTGCCACAAGTTGTGGATTGTCCGCTTGCCACAAGTTGTGGATTGTCCGCTTGCCATGTCACCTGCCACAAGTTGTGGATTGTCCACTTGCCACGTCACCTGCCAGGTCACTTGCCACGTCACCTGCCAGGTCACTTGCCACGTCACCTGCCACGTCACCTGCCACGTCACCTGCCACGTCACCTGCCACAAGTTGTGGATTGTCCACTTGCCACGTCACTTGCCACATCACTTGCCACAAGATGTGGATTGTCCACTTTCCATGTCACCTGCCATGCCACAAGTTGTGGATTGTCCACTTGCCACGTCACCAGCCACATCACCTGCCACATCACTTGCCACGTCACCCGTCACAAGTTGTGGATTGTCCACTTGCCACATCACTTGCCACCTGCCAGGTCACTTGCCACAAGCTGTGGATTGTCCACTTGCCACGTCACTTGCCACGTCACCTGCCACGTCACTTGCCACATCACCTGGCACAAGTTTTGGATTGTCCACTTGCCACGTCAGCTGCCACATCACTTGCCACAAGATGTGGATTGTCCACTTGTCACATCACCTGCCACATCACCTGCCACGTCACCTGCCACAAGTTGTGGATTGTCCACTTGCCACGTCACTTGCCACATCACCTGCCACGTCACTTGCCACGAGATGTGGATTGTCCACTTTCCACGTCATCTGCCATGCCACCTGCCACAAGCTGTGGATTGTCCACTTGCCACGTCACTTGCCACAAGTTGTGGATTGTCCACTTGCCACATCACTTGCCACATCACCTGCCACGTCACTTGCCACGAGATGTGGATTGTCCACTTGCCACGTCACTTGCCACATCACCTGCCACGTCACTTGCCACAAGTTGTGGATTGTCCACTTGCCACACCACTTTCCACGTCACCTGCCACAAGATGTGGATTGTCCACTTGCCACGTCACCAGCCACATCACCTGCCACAAGTTGTGGATTGTCCACTTGCCACGTCCCCTGCCATGTCACCTGCCACAAGTGGATTGTCCACTTGCCACATCACCTGCCACAAGCTGTGGATTGTCCACTTGCCACATCACCAGCCACATCACCTGCCACGTCACTTGCCACATCACCTGCCACAAGTTGTGGATTGTCTACTTGCCACGTCACTTGCCACATCACCTGCCACGTCACTTGCCACAAGATGTGGATTGTCCACTTTCCACGTCACCTGCCATGCCACAAGTTGTGGATTGTCCACTTGCCACGTCACCAGCCACATCACCTGCCACAAATTGTGGATTGTCCACTTGCCACATCACTTTCCACGTCACCTGCCACAAGTTGTGGATTGTCCACTTGCCACGTCCCTTGCCACGTCCCCTGCCACAAGTGGATTGTCCACTTGCCACATCACCTGCCACAAGCTGTGGATTGTCCACTTGCCACATCACCAGCCACATCACCTGCCACAAGTTTTGGATTGTCCACTTGCCACGTGACTTGCCACATCACCTGCCACGTCACTTGCCACATCACCTGCCACAAGTTGTGGATTGTCTACTTGCCACATCACCTGCCACGTCACTTGCCACAAGATGTGGATTGTCCACTTTCCACGTCACCTGCCATGCCACCTGCCACAAGTTGTGGATTGTCCACTTGCCACACCACTTTCCACGTCACCTGCCACAAGATGTGGATTGTCCACTTGCCACGTCACCAGCCACAAGTTGTGGATTGTCCACTTGCCACACCACTTTCCACGTCACCTGCCACAAGTTGTGGATTGTCCACTTGCCACATCACTTTCCACGTCACCTGCCACAAGTTGTGGATTGTCCACTTGCCACGTCCCCTGCCACAAGTGGATTGTCCACTTGCCACATCACCTGCCACAAGTTGTGGATTGTCCACTTGCCACGTCACCTGACACAAGTTGTGGATTGTCCACTCGCCACGTCACTTGCCACATCCCCTGCCACAAGTGGATTGTCCACTTGCCACGTCACCTGCCACAAGTTATGGATTGTCCACTTGCCACGTCACATGCCAGTCACCTGCCACAAGTTGTGGATTGTCCACTTGCAACATCACCTGCCACAAGTTGTGGATTGTCCACTTGCCACGTCACCTGCCACAAGTTGTGGATTGTCCGCTTGCCACAAGTTGTGGATTGTCCGCTTGCCATGTCACCTGCCACAAGTTGTGGATTGTCCACTTGCCACGTCACCTGCCAGGTCACTTGCCACGTCACCTGCCAGGTCACTTGCCACGTCACCTGCCACGTCACCTGCCACGTCACCTGCCACAAGTTGTGGATTGTCCACTTGCCACGTCACTTGCCACATCACTTGCCACAAGATGTGGATTGTCCACTTTCCATGTCACCTGCCATGCCACAAGTTGTGGATTGTCCACTTGCCACGTCACCAGCCACATCACCTGCCACATCACTTGCCACGTCACCTGTCACAAGTTGTGGATTGTCCACTTGCCACATCACTTGCCACCTGCCAGGTCACTTGCCACAAGCTGTGGATTGTCCACTTGCCACGTCACTTGCCACGTCACCTGCCACGTCACTTGCCACATCACCTGGCACAAGTTTTGGATTGTCCACTTGCCACGTCAGCTGCCACATCACTTGCCACAAGATGTGGATTGTCCACTTGTCACATCACCTGCCACATCACCTGCCACGTCACCTGCCACAAGTTGTGGATTGTCCACTTGCCACGTCACTTGCCACATCACCTGCCACGTCACTTGCCACGAGATGTGGATTGTCCACTTTCCACGTCATCTGCCATGCCACCTGCCACAAGCTGTGGATTGTCCACTTGCCACGTCACTTGCCACAAGTTGTGGATTGTCCACTTGCCACATCACTTGCCACATCACCTGCCACGTCACTTGCCACGAGATGTGGATTGTCCACTTGCCACGTCACTTGCCACATCACCTGCCACGTCACTTGCCACAAGTTGTGGATTGTCCACTTGCCACACCACTTTCCACGTCACCTGCCACAAGATGTGGATTGTCCACTTGCCACGTCACCAGCCACATCACCTGCCACAAGTTGTGGATTGTCCACTTGCCACGTCCCCTGCCATGTCACCTGCCACAAGTGGATTGTCCACTTGCCACATCACCTGCCACAAGCTGTGGATTGTCCACTTGCCACATCACCAGCCACATCACCTGCCACGTCACTTGCCACATCACCTGCCACAAGTTGTGGATTGTCTACTTGCCACGTCACTTGCCACATCACCTGCCACGTCACTTGCCACAAGATGTGGATTGTCCACTTTCCACGTCACCTGCCATGCCACAAGTTGTGGATTGTCCACTTGCCACGTCACCAGCCACATCACCTGCCACAAATTGTGGATTGTCCACTTGCCACATCACTTTCCACGTCACCTGCCACAAGTTGTGGATTGTCCACTTGCCACGTCCCTTGCCACGTCCCCTGCCACAAGTGGATTGTCCACTTGCCACATCACCTGCCACAAGCTGTGGATTGTCCACTTGCCACATCACCAGCCACATCACCTGCCACAAGTTTTGGATTGTCCACTTGCCACGTGACTTGCCACATCACCTGCCACGTCACTTGCCACATCACCTGCCACAAGTTGTGGATTGTCTACTTGCCACATCACCTGCCACGTCACTTGCCACAAGATGTGGATTGTCCACTTTCCACGTCACCTGCCATGCCACCTGCCACAAGTTGTGGATTGTCCACTTGCCACACCACTTTCCACGTCACCTGCCACAAGATGTGGATTGTCCACTTGCCACGTCACCAGCCACAAGTTGTGGATTGTCCACTTGCCACACCACTTTCCACGTCACCTGCCACAAGTTGTGGATTGTCCACTTGCCACATCACTTTCCACGTCACCTGCCACAAGTTGTGGATTGTCCACTTGCCACGTCCCCTGCCACAAGTGGATTGTCCACTTGCCACATCACTTGCCACATCACCTGCCACAAGTTGTGGATTGTCCACTTGCCACGTCACCTGACACAAGTTGTGGATTGTCCACTCGCCACGTCACTTGCCACATCCCCTGCCACAAGTGGATTGTCCACTTGCCACGTCACCTGCCACAAGTTATGGATTGTCCACTTGCCACGTCACATGCCAGTCACCTGCCACAAGTTGTTGATTTTCCACTTGCCACGTCACCTGCCAGGTCACTTGCCGCGTCATCTGCCAGGTCACTTGCCACGTCACCTGCCACAAGTTGTGGATTGTCCACTTTCCACGTCACTTGCCACTTCACCTGCCACGCCACTTGCCACAAGTTGTGGATTGTCCACTTGCCACATCACTTGCCACCTGCCATGTCACTTGCCACAAGTTGTGGATTGTCCACTTGCCACGTCACTTGCCACCTGCCATGTCACTTGCCACAAGTTGTGGATCGTCCACTTGCAATTGCAATTGTTTAAAATATTTGACTAATGGTTTTTCATCATTTGCAATCATTTTTGAGATTTTTAAATGAAAAAAAAAGGTCACCTTTATAAACGCATATAAACGAAAACGCGGTTAAATGCGGTAGCGGCGTTTTGCCGCGTTTTGCATCTGAAACGTGGAAATTTTAGCTTCTGAACGCATTTTTTTGCTTCTGGAAAAACGAGATTAAACGCAACTGCATAAAAACGGAAAAAAACGAGACTGTGTGCATGGACACATAGGATAACATTGAATGAGTTCAGGGGCAGTTGAAAAAACTGTCCAACTGCATCTGAACGCGCGTTTAACTGTGTCTCGTGTGCATGAGGCCTAAATGTGCACATTTTCACATCAGAATGGCAGCCACTACATAGACTTCAAATAAGACATTCTGAAAGAAATCATTAATACCACACAGAACAAAAGAATTAAAAGCTGGATATCTGTTCTTGAAAAAAATTGGTGGAAGAGCTTTTGAAATATTTGCATGGACCTATGTCAATAGATTGGTGAAAAAATGTTGTAAAGCTGAAAAAAAAAGCAGGTACAGAGGTGCTACATGCCTTTCAAAGTCTTGTCACACTTTCCAAGACTCCTGAAACGAAAGCCTCATACACACAGGATGTTTTGCCAACTCTCCTTGACTCCTTTCCTCCTGGCAGTAGAGTTTTGTCAAAAAAACAAAAACAAACGCTTGATGCTTGTAAACTGATGTAACGTGTTTAGGCGAGTCAATGGATTGGGCATTATTTCATTTTTTTGGCCAAAATAATAATTTATTCCGGCCATTGAAATTAAATCGATGCTCAAGTGCTAAAAGCTAGGGCTTAACCTCCCTGGCGGTATGATTAGTTCTGGTTTTAGGTGCTGAAAGCGGTACAATTATTTTGCATGGAAATTTGGCGTTTTATATTGTAGGCCTGCAATTCTTAGGAATAACTCTCTTAAATCTGTTCAAACCAGAGTCTAGCAGACATCCCGGGTATGATAAAGTTTATAATATAATAAATAATAATAAAAATTATTCAATAATGTAATCAAATCCAAAAACACTGAAATTTGCTCATTTGCAGAATTGTCGCTGTCATTAGATTTAGTGTTTGATGACGAATTTCCCCACAAATCGCTATCGCTCAATTCTGCAAGTGATTATAATTTATTATCGCTGTTTTTTAGTTGGTCTAAAATCACTTTTGACATAAAGGGACGCTTTTTGGTTGCTATGGATAATCTCCAAATTCCAGGTAGAAAAAAAAACAGTATTTATAATATAAAAGTGCATGCAGGGCACTGCACAGACCACTAGGGACAAAGGGGGTGTGTCATTTTTTTATACAGTACTGTCATCTGTAAGATGACAGTACTGTGTGGGTTTTGTGTGTTTTTACTTTTTTGAATTTGGCACCAGTCTCCGTTCCCGTGTGCCGTAACGTCGCAGGGAATGGAGCTCGGCGGCACTCGGGCACTGTGTGAATCGAGCGGAGGACAGCTCGATCACACAGCGTGGAGGACATCAGTAACTAAGTAACTTCTCACTGTGTCCTCCCTGTATCCAGCGATGCGATCTCGAGTCTGGCTCGGGGTTACCGCTCATGATACTAAAATCCCAACCCGAGCCAGACTCGGGATTACCGCTAGGGAGGTTAAATGCGTTTACGCACATTTAGGTGTTTTTTCTGTCTAAACTCTGCTGTTCCTATTCCTGGCTATGGGCTTCTAGATGTTCCTACCTCTAAAAACTCATCTAAATGCCTATATGTGCATGGACACATTGGCATTTTTTTCCTGCCTCTAAATGCCCCTGCTGTACAGTGTCATGTGATTCTGTGCATTGCGCTAAAATGCAGCATGTCTGGATTGCAGTGTGACTGGGATACACAGGAAACAATGGTTTTCTGTGTGTCCTTGTAGTGGCATATGTTATACAATGCAGTAAAGCGCCTACCACCGTACAATGTGTAATTCAGCCCTTAATACAAACACTGACTTCGAGAAGCAAAATCGAGAGCTGGAAAGCCCTTATGGGACAGCTAAAAATAATCTTTTGTTATTGAACTCACCAATCCTGCTAAGAACAAATAAAGAAGGGGAGAGTGGGTAGACCTACTAGGAGGGGCTGCTAGAAGGTACTTGCTGGCATCTAAGAATACCTGTTTTTTAATCATGTACTGTAAAATCTTTACAACGTTTTTGTATGGAACAGTTTGCTGTAATGTGTATACAGTGCATCCGGAAAGTATTCAAAGTGCTTCACTTTTTCCACATTTTGTTATGTTACTGCCTTATTACAAAATGGATTAAATTCAATCTTGTCCTCAAAATTCTACAAACAATACCCCACAATAACTTGAAAGAAGTTTGTTTGAAATCTTTGTAAATTAAAAAAAAATAAAATAAAAAAATAAATAAAAAAATATCCCATGTACATAAGTATTTACAGCCTTTGCTCAATACTTTGTTGAAGCACCTTTTGCACCAATTACAGCCACAAATATTTTTTAGTATGGTACTAAGTGCTTGGCACACCTATTTTTGGTTTCCCACATTATTCTTTGGAAAACATTTTTTATTTTTATTCATTCTTTTTAATTCACATTTTTGATTATTATTTTTTATTTATTTTGTTTTTGCAGGCTTTCATTTTGTACCATTCATGCTGTGGTTTTGGCATTTTTATGTCTTTTTCTGCTGCAGTTACAATGTTGTCCACTAGATGTCCTCAGTATGTGGCTCTGGAGCTCTTTGTGCACCACCCGGCGGGTGGGCTCCAGCCCTCTGGGCCGAACACGCCGACTTATCTGTCAGGTGTCTCCATGGCCCACTTTTAGGGAGGAGCTCCTCCTTTACTCTGCCCGCACTGCAATCACGGTTGTGGTCGGGGAAATCTCCCGCTATGCCACGCACCATTCCCTCGGAGAAGCGTCCCAGGCCTGGCATAGGCTGCTGTCAGCAGCTGGTAATGTCAGGCCTCCAGCACTCCTCCCACTGGGGGAGGCTGTGGCTCCCCCAGTGTGAACACTATATAAGAGCTCACACACACTGCATGTCAGTCTCATTCTGAGCAGTGCTGTGTGGACTTCTGTGGATGTCAATTTTATCAAAAAGGTAAAAAATGGTATCCTTGTTCTATCGATCTATAGGATTTATATATATATATATATATATAAATAAAACATAATATATATATATATATATATATATATATATATATATATATATTTATTACACACACACACACACACACACACACACACACACACACACACACAGTATTCAGAATCGCAGTTTTCAGTGATCTGAATACTTTGAAGTGCAAAGGAGGGATTGGAGGTCTTTTAGACCCCCAATCCATCCATAAAGAGTACCTGTCATCACCTATTACTGTCACAAGGGATGTTTACATTCCTTGTGGCAGCAATAAAAGTGATCATTTTTATTTTTATAAACAAAAATTTAATAATATAAAAAAAGTAAAATAAAAAATAATAATGAGAAAAAAAAAAAAAAAAAAAAAAGAGCCCTTGTCCCCGTGAGCTCGTGCAGCAAAGAAAACGCATATGGAAGTCACGCCTGCATATGTAAATGGTGTTCAAATCACACAGGTGAGGTATTGCCATGATCATCAGAGCAAGAGCAATAATTCTCCAAAGACATGCAGGTAGGTTAATTGGCCTCTGACCAAAATTGGCCTTAGTATATGAATGGGGACCTTAGATTGTGGGCTCCTTGAGGGTAGGGACCAATGTGAGTGTGCAATGTACAGGGATAGGGGTAGACACTCACTCAGGTTGAACTGGATGGACTGGTGTCTTTATTCAACCTTACTAACTATGAAACTATGAATTCTAGCACTAGACCTCCTATGTAACTCTAACCTGGTAACCGTAATTTATTTTTTTTAAAGCATCGCCTATGGAGATTTTTTAGGTAACATAGTTTGTCGCCATTCTATGAGTGCATGCAATTATAAAGCGTGACATGTACGGTATCGATTTACTCGGCATAACATCTTTCACATTATACAAAAAAATTGGGCTAACTTTACTGTTTAATTATTATTTTTTAATTCATGAAAGTGTCCCTTTTCCCAAAAAGTTGCATTTAAAAACACTGCTGCACAAATACTGTGTGACATAAAATATTGCAACAATCGGCATTTTATTCTCTAGATTCTCTGCAAAAAAATATATATAAATTTTTGGGATTCCAAGTAATTTCCCAGCAAAAAATACGGATTTTAACTTGTAAACACCAAATGTCAGAAATGGGCTTAGTCATGAAAGGGTTAAGACCTTCAATGCTGCAGAAATTTTTCTGTACCCTTTCCCAGATCTGCGCCTCGATACAATCCTGTCTCGGAAGTCTGCAGCCAATTCCTTGGACTTCATGGCTTTGTTTGTGCTCCGACATGTACTGTTAACTGTGGGTCCTTATATAGACAGATGTGTGCCTTTCCAAAAGATCAGTGATCAGTGGAAACAAGGTGCACCTGAGCTCAATTGTGAGTGTCCTGGCAAAGGCTGTGAATATTTATGTACGTGTGATTTTTCATTTTTAATAAATTTGTAAAGACTTCAAATAATTTCCTTTCACATTGTCATTATGGGGTATTGCTTGTAGAATTTTAAGGTAATATAATTTAATCCATTTTTGGAATAAGGCTGTAACATAACAAAATGTGGAAAAAGTGAAGCACTGTGAATGAACTGTACATCAGATAGTAAGGTCAAAAGTCTCATATTCATAGTAAAGCCTGAGTAAAAGCATAGCTACTCCTGTCCTTGGAGAGCACAGCTACAAAGCAGTAATTGAATACAGTGACTTCGAGCCAACCCTAGTTGTTTGATATATGTTGGATTGGGAAGCAGCTTCTGCGGCAGAAAGTTACTTAAGCCAGCAAAATATGGTGCAATTTTCTTTCCTGTAACCATGGGTTGCAGGAAAGAAAATTGCTCCCACAAAATTGTGTTCTCCCGGCGGGGAGAACAGTGACTATTGCTAGCAGTTATAGCCGCTGGCAAAAATCGCATGAAGAATCTGACAGAATGTCTGTATCCAAGTTGAGCGATCAACTCGGGTACAATCAACCTGCCCATATATGGTTCGAATCTATAGTCAAACAGTCTATGACCGGATTTGAATGTACAGTAAGGGCTCTTTCACACGGGGCAGATCCATGCTGGCATCCGAAGCTCCATAGAGATCTATGGAGCATCCGTTCAGGTCCGCCTGAAAAACTGACAGGCGGACCTGAACGGATCGGCCGTGTGAAAGAGCCCCAAGTGTTTGTTTTAACCAGGGAAGACAATTGCCTTACCACCTCCTTTTTCTCAAAAATAAATTAGAAGGAAATACTTACTCTAATACATGCACTGTTAAATTTAAAAGTATAACTAAAAGGCAAAACCCTTTTTTTTTTGGTTTTGAATAGAGTGGAGAGAGATCAGAAACCCTGTCAGGTTGTATTGCTGTCGGGGCCCCATTAGGGAGATTCGCCCCTCTCTATTTGTCCTGTTTACCATTATCCTTGAAAGTGAAAGTACAGAAAACTTAAAATTTTGGGTTTTCCCCAGAAAAGTAATAGAGGGGAAATCTCCCAATGGAGACTCTAGTTTTGGTGACCTGGGGGGTCCGCAAGAGATTCCCTTAATTTTCAGGGATTTCCCTTCAATTCTCGTTCGGCTACGGGACAAGCTCTGAAATAGGACACAGATGGTGAAAACATTTTTTGACAGGGGTTATAACTCCAAAATGAAAAAAAACGTTTTGCCTATAGTTCTAATTTAAATTCCAACAGTGTTATCCTTTACAGAAAGCAATCAAGAACGCTTAAAAGTGGTTGTAAAGGTAGAAGGTTTTTTTATCCTAAATTTTATCTATGCATTAAGATAAAAAAGCTGTGTGTAGCAGCCTCACCGGCACCCCCCAATTACTTACCTGAGTCCCATCTCTTTCCAACGATGTCCACGAGTGTCTAAGCTGTCTGGGACACTCCTGCTGATAGGCTGAGACACAGAAGCAGTGCTATTGGTTACCGCGGCTGTCAAAGTCAGTCAGCCAATCAGGGCAGAGAGGAGGCGGGCCAAGTCCGAGCTCCATGTCTGAATGGATACACGGAGCTCTGACTCGGCTCGGGTGTCCCCATAGAGAGCTGCTGGCTGAGGGGGGCACTTGATAGGAGGGAAGGATCAGGGGCAGCAAAGAGGGACAAGAGAAGAGGAGTACTACACAGAGGAGGCAAGTATAACATGTTTGTTATCCTTTTGTTTTTTTTATGACAATTTACAATCACTTTAAGCTATATATAGGGAGCTGCAAACCTGTAGAACATGTAGAAAAAGCACACTGGGCATGCTCCCACTTATTGGGGACTGCATACCTTGCTGTATCAAAGAATGCCGTTGCCTGTCATCTGCTACCCATCTTGTTTAAAACAGCCTCTGAAATGCCAGCACAAGCTGTATTCCTCTGCTTGTCAACGCCCAGCGGTATTTCTGAGAAAACCCAAAATGTCAACAAAAGTGTAAAGAATTATATATGTGCATAAAAAAAAAAAAAAGAAGAGGCAAAATGATACTTATTCAAAGATACAAGCACCCCTGACAACAACCACATCTGGACATATCCCTGTGGCAGGCCTGTTATGGTCATCCCTCTGGTGTCAATTTTCTTTTGGATTGAAGTAGATTTTTCATAGAACATATACAGTATAGCCTAAAAGAGAAGTCTTTACACTCACTGGCATTTACCATGTTGTAGAACTGCAGTCTAAAGAAAATATTTTTAGTGGCACCTTACCACCGACACCTTCCCCAGGATGAAAGTGCCCTAAATATAAAAACGGATATAAATGGAAAATTTGGTTTCATCTTGTGAAGCTGAGAGGGCTGCAAATATATTATTTGAGCTCTTAAAACATGCACCCAAAATAGTTTGTTGCCAGTACCCTGCCCAGTCTAAAAACTTTAAAGGCCATGTGGTATCTATATTGATGTTGTGTCGTCAAATGGTGTTTACACTTTTTGTTTTCTTTTTTCTTTCTTTGCACATAAGTAAAAAGGTACATTTGTGCCACAGCCCTATTACACTATTAACAAACATACACACCAGGAAGATAGAATATAGAAGATGCAGGGTTAGTACCGGTAGTAGCAAGCATTATATCAAAAAGGAGAATAGGATGTAATATTATAAATGTGGTAAAGGCACAAATGGTAACAACTGTGGCTGTATCTGGGCTCTGAAACCAACGACAAACTCTGGTCATCACTGTATACCACTCAGTAAAGTACATCTACAATAAAATTCATACAAAAAGAAAAGCTTTCTGCATTTTAGGTTCATGTCACACTAGCAGAAACTTGCAGACCAGAGAGGGCAACAAAAGAGCATCTTGATGATCTGGGCATTAAAAGGAGTGACACCACAGGAAAAAGGGCGAGTAGACTCTAGCAACATTAACCTAATGCTTTCTACCAACATTCTGCAATTATTAGAAAAAAAAAAACAGACAGACAGTGTTAAACAGCGTGTCAAGAAGCCCATTATTTACTATGTTTACTTCTAGGCATGGAGCTCTGAATGGGTAGGGTGAGAAATAGGATGTTACCAAAATATGCTGTAACAGCTAGTTGTCTTGATCACTATGAAATTAAAATTGTATTAACTCCCGTGGACACATCTTCCCTTATTCGTGGTCTGCATAAAAGAACCCCAGTGGACAAAATATCAAAAGGACAAAACCTCTACCTACTGAAAAGAAAGCTACACTTACAGTAAATGTGGTATTTACATTTGGGGTCAGATACCATCACTGACAGTAACATGAGCTTATAACAGCACAGCTTGAAGGCAGTTGGCAGTGGTAAGCAAGCATCTTCTAGCTGCCACTGGAGGGCACTTTTTGAAAGCAGGGTTGCTCAAACTGGTCTGAATGAGATGTCAGTATCTCATGAATAAAACATGCCCCCTAGTGCTGGCTTGGAGCAGCTTCTGCACAAAAAAAAGCATTTAAAGCATAGCTATACATTTTTATCTATACAGTTTCACTTATATAGAGTTTGTGGCTGCATTCATTTTTATCTAGTAATTCCGCCAGTAACCTCATGTCTAGGGGTAACAACATTTACTCTCCGTACTGTATCCATGGAAAAGCATTGTTGTCATCCTAAGACAATATTTTGGTTTATTCGTTGAAGAGATTTGTCAGGATTGGTATTTTTTTTTTGCACTCATCTCACATATACCGTATAATAAAATTCTGTCCAGTGGTACACTTAGATCAAAAGGGATAGAATAGGAAAACTTCTTTGTTGGGGTTTATGTACCATTTAAGCTGGCAGGCTGCAGGCCATGTGGTTAGAAGCCTAGATTTTTAAACTGTCAAGATAGCCAGGCCACAAGTAAAAGACTACAAAGGCATGTAAATATGGCATTCTTAGTAAAAGTTGTTACCCTTTTACCAGAGAAATCTAAAATCTTACCTTTAAAATTACAGCTACCACCACAGCCACCAATGGGAGGAGCACAAGACCCAATGTTTTCTTGCTGAACTTGGTTGTTAGTAGAAACTTGGCCCAATCCAATTTCTTCTGAGTATAAGGAGGATACCTGAGCTTGTTTGCACTTTCCATACCTAAAGACTTGATGAGGCATGACCGCTTATGTGAAAGGGTATCAAATGTGTGTTTGCCATGATAGCAACCCATGCCACTATGTCCTAAAATGTAAAGGGAATATATGAATGTATACTAATAACTACTGGCATTAATCAACAGCTTGTATTGTTTAGTCGTATTGTTTAGTCCAGTAGCGCATAGATTTAATCTGTGACCTGGAACAAGTATACCAGCGGGCAAGCCAGCTTATCTAGCTTCAATCCTTGTTTAGGTTTACTGACCCAATAAGTAAATAGCCATGTGATAAACATGTCAACAGGGAACATGTTCAAAATGTTTCAGCAATAACAGCACATATACCTAGCTGCAAATTTCCCTGATTTGTAGATAAACTGCTAGCAACTTGACTATTTACAAAAACATCTTTCACACTCTATGTTCTATGATAGATTGAGTGCAGTATCTGGAACACTAGACTACTTTTCACAAGCAAACCCAGGATGAAAAATATAAAGTCAGTGAATTATTCGGTTCTCGCTTAGGGCTATAATATATAAGTTTGTAAGCTGATGTGCATACAGTCTAAGCTGTTGCTACCAGCTATAATTAAATATAGTAGCAACGAAAAATATAGCAAGTACTTACCAACACCTCCAAAAGGTAACGCAACAACTGTATAATGCATAATGACATCATTGCCTGTTACTCCACCACTTGATGTTTGAGAAATCATCTTTTTAATGATCTGAAATAACAAAGATTTATTGTTAAAGCAATTGTGAAACCAAAACATTTAAGTGGATAGAGTAGGGAAGAGTTAAAATTGGACAGTTTATTTTTTTACTGTCCATGTCCCCTTGGGGGAGATTTCCCTTAAACATCCTCTCTCGGAGTCGCTACAGGAAGTGAAAGAAAATAAAAAAAATCCAGTCCCTCTTACACAATTGTCACACATGTGAACATGTGTCCTCTCCACTGGAAGATTTTACCACTTCTTGTTCTGGAGATAACTAAACTTTGTGATTTCCCTTTACTTTTTGTCTCTGTAACAATGGTCAATAGGACAAATATAGGGATAGAGATAAAAATAAGTATTTGACAAATCTTGCCCTACTCTATCAAAACAGGACAAAAAAAAAAAGGAGGATTTTTTACTTTTCTCGGAGCACAGTACAGGACACATGCTTTCATTAAAGCAATATTAAAGCATCATTTAAAAAAAAAAAAAAAAAAAACATTTAATAAAAACAAACATGTTATACTTACCTGCCCTGTGCAATGGTTCTTCTGGGCTCCCCTGTCGGTAATCCTGGGTCCTCCTCTTCAGGAAGTGCCCCTGTGGAATGCAGATTTCTATAGGGACACCCATGTGTGCTCGCTCCCAGGCCACCCTGGCTGTGTCTACTGGCACATGCACATTGGCACACAGAATGTACGAAGGTAAAAAAAATGTAAGGCTTTAGAACTACTTTAATCATGACCATGGATTATATGCTGTCACATTCAGGTGAGGATACTGGCAAACAAAGGTGCTTGGAACATAGTACCCCTCCACTCCGAGCAATCCTTAGCTTTTTCTTTTTAGCAAGCAATAAGAGAATACGCCAGGACAGAGGGGAGGGTGACCTGTATCCTGTACTGTACTCCAATAAAATAATTTTTCAGGCAAGTCAAAAACCCTTGTTTTTTTAAGCGAACAGTATAGGACTGCCATTAATCAACACTATAGGACATTCCCAACCAATGAAAGCAGGGTCAGTTTGTCCATTAGGGGTGCCCAGACGCCACCCCCTATATGCAATGCATAGATTCATGCATAGCATGAATCTATCCATGGCCGCCGAGGCCATCCCCATTCATGTGTCCAGCCCCTTTCAGGCCACCGGGCGCATGAATTACAGCGGCTAGTTTTTTTTTTTTTAAGCACCTAATTAGAGCCAGGGGCTCTAATAGGCTTCAAAATAGGAATGGGGTTCGGGATGCAGAGAGTGCATCCGGAGCCCACCCAGGTGTGTTGCAACAGCGAATGAATATTCACTGTTGCAATACTGATCCTCCTCCCAGCCAATCGGGAAGCGGGTCTGATACCCGTCACCTGACCTGATTGGCTGAAAGGACAGGAGATCCTACTGGATGCCTAGGAGAAGCACAGCGGAAGTGAGAAGAGCTGCTTGCTGATGATGCAGGTCCCAGCTGATGCCTGGATGCCCGCTCCCCGTTGCTGCCTAGATGCAGTAAGTGCGGTGGAGGGGGGGCGGTGTTTGTGTGCCGCCCCCCCAAACAAAAAAACAGCAGCTGCCACTGAAAACAACTGATAGTTGAACAACACAGCAAATAATGGCAACAAGCCAATAATAAGATAACCAGATTCCCAAACTCAAGGAACTTTACAGCCAAAGTTGTTGTCAGCAGAGGCTTGACCATCAATCTGGTAAAATGTAAAGCTAAAGTTTAACCAAAAAAAAAAAAAAAAAAAAATCTTCTCTCTAAAACTTTAGACGACATATCTTAACTGTAACGAAGCACATCCCATGTTGTGTAGGCAGCTGGATCATGTATAAATCTGTGCAGGGATGCCCACTCCATTTTCCTGCTGCTGATCTTCCAGCACTCCAATGATTAATAGCTCAGTTTTCTGTAAAGCTGCATCAAACCCACTCCTGGTAGGGAACAGGATTCTTTTACAGATTGTGTTACATATAGTGTACAATAGAAAACCAGCAACCAGAAAGCCGGCAACCACCCAGTATATATGAGAACGGGGTGAAGGCCCCGAAAATGTATACACCCCCTATGCGTTTGTGTAGGGTAAGCACACTACACTTCAACTTTAATGGACATGTGAAAAAAAAAAAGACAAGATTGCAGCCTTGCAAATCTGAGAAACCAAAGCCTAGTACTGAAAAGCCCAAGAGGTACAGACTGAATGCGTTGAGTAAGCCTCAACACAAAACCTTTTCTGAATTCTGGAAGCACCTTAGTTTTCTTCTTACTAGGTAAGAGTGTACCCTTCTGCTTCCTTTCACAAAAGGGGTCTAAAGACTTTCCAAAGAGTTGTTCTCTAGCAATCTGAATCTATTCCAGACCAGCCAAGAATTTTGGTGCAGAGAGCCCACCAAACCATCTACGCAGCAGTGCAAGGCTACTACTGGGAGATGCTCCAATTTTTGGAATACCGAGGGATCCTTCAGGATTAATCCGAGGTTGCACACCATGCTTTTGGCAGAGACTACGAGAGTCTGGCATACAGCCATAGAAACCCCCGGCAGTTGTATGGCTAAGCTTGACAGAGCCAAAAAGGCTTTATCCTCCACTGGGTGTTTGAAGACTGGGACATACTCAACCAGAACCAGTTATGGATTTCTTGAGGCAGGAAACAGACATATCCACAATTGGAACTTACCACTTTGTGTCAAGCCTCCTGTGGGTAATGTTGAGCAAAATAATTGGGAGGAGCATATACTATGTCTGGCTGCATCCAGTTTTCATACAAAACATCCTGCACTAAAAGGTGAACCAGAAAGGACCAAGTAGGTTTTTTTGGATGTGGGAAGAGATACTATACTGGTGAATCTAGGTGGCTCTAACTTCAAACAAGTGCATACCTGATCCACCAGAAACTTTTTTTTTAATGAAAACAAACTCTTTGTTGAAAATAGAGATAAACAATTAACATTGTAATAAGCACCATAATGGAAAGATACATGTCGACAGTTTCATACAGAGTAAATATGAATTAACAGCACATTTGATACCAAAAACACAAACAGTGGGTAATGGTACTGATACATGGATAGTCTTCGATAACACCTATAGATATAGATTGTGTGCAGATCACTAAGTAGCAAGTTTACAATGAATAGTGCATTGTACCCATAAGGTAGATGGTTTATTCATCCACTACACATGTAGAGGTAATCTCTAAACCATCTATCCTATATGTTATGGTACTTATCCTCCTCCAAGGTGGGAAGAAGGCACAATAAGCATGGCTTAGGGCAAAGGGTTAGTGGGGAGTCCATTTGGTCATGTAGGAATTTGACCACTTGTGTCCAGTACCCTTGGATAATAGGACAAGACCTGTAAATGGTAAAAGGTGCCACTGATCGCACCACATCTGGGGCATGCTGGGTTGTAATTTGGCCAATATTTAGATAAACAGATAGGGGTTAGGTAGGTCCCATTTAAAATTTACAGGTGAGCGAAACAGTCAGAAAGTTTGAGAGACAGTAAATTTACAGGTTTCTAAGGCCTCATGTACACTGCTGCTGGTAAACGGACATTTAGGAGCAGTTGGACATTTTTTTTCAGCTGCCCCTGAAGTCTCCTCTATGTTATCTTATCAGTACATGTACACAGGGTCGTTTTTAGGCAGATGAGTTTAGAAGCATTTCTTGGAACGCAAAAAAAATAAAATAAATACATAAAATAAAAGGGACTGATGTTCAGAGGCATTTGCAGTACCAAATGCCCGTAAACACTGCTAAACGCCATAACTTGCGTTTAGAAGCGTTTTGTTAACAGACTTTTTTTTTCACAAGCGCTTTAGATGTGAACGAGGCTAAACTGATGTTTTTAGATGCCAGTTTCTAGCTGTCAAGTTAAATCGTTCAGCAGAGGTTAAACAACATCCCATGTATATGAAGCCTAAAACATATAATTGATAGTTTCTCGTAGATTAAGGGTGATAGCTCATCCTCCCTGGAGGAGTTCTTAAGACTCAGAAAATCCAATGTCCACTCCCTCATATTCCTCCTTGTCATTGGGAAGCAATGCTGCTGTTATGGACGAGTCAGATAAGGATTCAGCAGGGGTCAACCAATTGGTGAGGCTTTTGCTTTGTGCATTCTATGGGTTTTGTTCCAGCAAAACGTCCCCATCTTGCAGCCAGAACACAATGCTGTGTGCTGTATACTTTATGCACCTGCTACTACATACAGTTTATACAGCTCCGACAGCAGACATCTGTTGGTGGAAGTAATATTTGGCTTGGACCAAACCAGCTAGTGACTAGAGTACCAACTAGTGACAGAAAGCTGGCGTTCAGAAAGAGCACTTTCACACTGGGACGAGGGAGCTTTAGCGCTAAAGCGGCCGAATAAAGGGTTAAAAATCAAAGTGTCACGACCGAATCGCTTTGCAGGCGCTTCGGCAGCGCTGCCTATTGATTTGAATGGGCAGGAGCAGTATATAAAATACTGCTCCTCCACCATCCAAAAGATGCTGCTTGCAGTACTTTTAAATGGCCTGCCAGCGCAGCGCCCCAGTGTTTTAGCCCAAAAGCACCTGAAAAACGCCCCAGTGAGAAAGGGGTCTAATGGAAACCTGCGTCCTGAACTGCATACACACTTTAACAAACAACATTCAACAACAAAAATTAACAACTTCATGGGCTGCAATAAAAAGGCATTAAGTAATACATGAAGGTATTTAGTAAAAATGCCTTAGAGAGAAACTTATTATGGAATTAAAATATACACTTTTCACTCTCGTCATTACATTTTTTAGTGGTAATATATTATTACAATAACTGTCAAAATACACTTTGTAAAATGTCAGAACATGACATTAGCCGACTGGTGGTCACATTTTTCTGTGGTGGTGGTATGTGGTAACTGTTTATGGAAAGAATTTACTAAAAAGCGGTTTTCAGTGGCAGAAGGAAAGAAACTATTCACACACTAAGGCTCGCCATACATCATACAATTTTCTTATTCAATTTCCTGTAGATTTACCTTCAACTATGTAGTGCAGGGGCCTGCCTGATTACATTCAAATTGAAAATGTTTAGGTTTGACCCCATATTATATGGTGTTGGTAAATTTAAAGGAAAATTGTACAAGGAAATTGTAGAAGGTCAGCCTTAAGGTGAACACAGTTATGCAGATAAGGCACCCAACCTCAGGCTTGGGCAGTTTGATCTGTTGCAAACTGGGTCATCCAGAGATATGGTTCTTATGGAACACTGGCACCTATAACAAACTACCACATCTTGTGCAGGCAGCAAGAGCAGCCACAGAATGACTTTGTACACATTACCACTTGGCAGCAAAATCATATAACTTTTATTCAGCAACTGTTGACTTTAAAACCATGCAATTACATATTTGGTCTTAAACAACCAAACTAACCCAGCACGGAAAGGCAGTCTTTTTGCATTTAAATATATTAAGATCTAGTAGAAGAGCAGTTTTTCTGGTAATGGAGCTGACTTCTTACCTTTTTGTCATTTGCAAATGCATACAGTGCAAGGGGCTTTTCTTTCTGGTTTATGAACTGAATGGCTTCATCTACATTTTGTACAGTTATAATAGGAAGGAGTGGACCAAAAATCTCTTCCTGCATGACCTTAGAGTCTGCTTTAACATCAATCAAGACAGTTGGTTCTGGAAAAAAAAAAGTCTTTATTCAATGTTTAAAATCTAGATTTCTGTGTAAGTATTGGTTTTTGTATCTTCCCACTTCAATAACGTGAAGTGTATACACATGGTTCCAAAACATGGATATACACTATTATATTGGTTCCTCCCAGTACATTCAAGGGCAAAACAGATGTATATGTCAAAGTAGATGCGAAGTCACAGTTTGAAGTCAAGTTTAAACAAACAAACATACTATGGTGCAGATCCAATTTTACTCTAACCTTGTGACTGAACATCCCTCTGTGTGCCGTTTGTGTGCCAGGGTAGTGGGAGGGGTTTAAACCACAGCCAAAGACTAGTGCAGATCTCAATGCACGCTTTTTCTCTGAAATATTGATTTAGATTCAATACAGGAGCTATTATCAATCAAATGCTTTCAGGCAAAATGAGAGCCATATATGTCTATGACGTTGCAGGTTGACAATGGGACTCTTCAGCCTGGAAGCATGTATTTGATGCCGACAAGGCTACCACAAGATTAGGAGCCTGTGGGTGGCAATGTCATCCTAATGCCGGAAGCAGTAAAAAAAAAAAAGTATTGGGACGATAACCGGGTATTTTTCTAAATGTTTAAAAACATACATAAAAAATACTGCAATGCTATAATGTACAGACAAAAGGGAAACTATTTTCTTTTTTTTTTTGCTAGGGTTAACATACATAGTGATCAGGGCTGATTAGCTACTAGTTCAATTCTAGACCTCATAGAGATAGAATATTTGTATTTCTACCACATCGCTTTGCAAGCTCCGGCTACCAACTAGGAACGAAAGTCTTACTGTATGTACCACCTTCTCTAGCAATTAGAGGACAAGTGTAATTGCAAGAATATAGTGGGTTAGTTTGTTGCGCAAGCAGAACTTTTTCGAAAGCCTGGGTGGCATGACGGATGAAATGATGGAAATCACAAAAATCTCTCCCCCTTATCTCTGGCCATGGAAGCAGCATACAGGCGCTTGATCAGACCAGATGAAATGCCCCTCCAAAATCCCAGTACTGGTGCACTACTACACTACTTTTACCATAAAAAAATAAAATAAAAATTAGTACAACCTCTCACTTGCCAATTCAATTAAAGCAAGCAGCAAGCTCCCAACCCTCAAAAACAGTAACACACTTAGGTCCCATACTTATACTTGTAACCTTTCTAAACTACATTCCTCCCACATCGAGACATTTGTACCTCAACCTCTGATCCAACATATCCATTCCCCTATTTTCATGGTTGTGTTCAATCCTCAATTCTTCAAAAAAACACTACAATCCACCTTCTTTGAAGGATGCAACCATATACAGTTCCAAAATAGTGATACATAAATCCAAGCTGAAGTCCAGAAATATTTAAAATGCTCTACCATGTGGGCTAATTATAATAAACATACATCATTAACCCTTTGCTGCCCACTTAACACATATGTCCAACAGCAGAAAGGGTGGGCTTTACTTCCCACATGCATCCATGGACAGCAGAGAGTTCTGTCATAGACAGCTCTTAGCATGTAATCACAGGGGTCACGTGACTGGTCGATCCTTCCTGCCCCCTAGCTGTACAGACCTTATTAAAAGGGAAATCAGGGTTGTGCGAGAAGGGGTTAACTTACCAATATAGCAGGTATTCTCTTCATGTTGCCCTCCAATAGCAACCTTCTGTCCTTCTAACAAGGCAAGAATACGCTTGAAATGGCGCTTGTTAATTATCCGCTCATAATCTGGAGATTCCTTGGGGTTTACTCCATAATATTCCTAAACAAGAAAAAATTATACAATTAACATAGTCAAAAAAAAAAACGGGGGTGGATTCCTGATTTATATGTAAATGGTTAGCTGAATTTAAAGTGTTTGATATACTGTACCTCCTTTGATAGTACTGAACAAAATAAAAGTATTACTACATTTATGTAAAAATGTTAAAATTATTGGATTTTTTACTGAGCAATACAGTAGTATTTGGAGCCTGAAGGTTGGTGCTTGGGTGCATATGGAGCAGGAAAAAGAGCGAAAATATTATGAAAATACTGTTGAAAAGTAAAAAATAAAAAAAACTGTAAATCGGCACAATTTACTGTGAGAATTATAATTGCTAATGTAGCTGCTGTCACTTAAAGCGATTTCACTTCCACAATATTATGTGCCGCCAAACAGTGCTAAGCTACTAAAATATCTAATAACATGAGTAATCCGTAAACAATATACTAAGTAAAAAACAATAACATCATACATTGATATTGCGCTATTAAATGTGTACAAAACTAGTAATGTGAAAAATCTTCTAACAAAAGTTCATGTGAAAAATGCTTGTTTGAAGAAAATCCTACCATAAATTCACCAAATAGTGCAAACAAGGACGAGTGCTCTCTACCACCAGTTTCACAGGTCGCTCACCTCATAGCAGGAAAAAAAAAAAAAAAAAAATCAGCAATTATCCCCTCTGGGGAAATGACACCTGGCAAACTTATTGATCACAGACCTTCTTAGATAAATGGCTCCTCAATAGGATTCCAAAAACCTGGATTGGCTTGCCCAATGAATGTTATTTGTAAAAGAAAAGGTAACAGCTAGTGCTCTCCATTTCCCAAGGATTTAATAGTAAAAAAGGTAAATGAATACACTTACAAGTGAAGCACAATCAGTTTGTGCAAACTGCAAGGCATGGCAAACATCCCATTTTCGAGATGGCTGTGGTGTGATGTCAGTGCGTAAGCTCAGCTCCCTACACACGTGTCCTCAGGGCGTTGACTTCCTCAGTAAGGGGTGGCCATAAAGGAAAAAATCAGGGAAGCAGGAATATTAGGGATTCGCCTAGCAAAGTTGCTGCACAGCCACAGACTAAGGACGAAGGTTGAACAAGGCAGGGAAGCACCAAAAGCACCTACAGACCGCAGGTGGAAAGAAAAGGGAAAGGAATCATCTAAGAAACCCTGTGAACAAGGGGATAGCAATCTTTCCCAATAAAAAATTGGCATCGGAGGTAGCCCGGTACCAAGGTCAAACTCTAGAGAAGAGAAGGAAAGATAGGCTCCCTAGACCAGAAAGGTTGGCATCTGCCACTGTGGAAAGGGTTGGGAAGGGCACATCAGGTCTCAGGACAAGGTCTGAGCGCTAAAGCCAGGGAGGACATTCCATGCAAAACAAAAGGAGCAGGGACTCTAGGCTATGGAACGAACCTCCTCAAGTAACAGGAATTGAGAATTAGGGACCTTAGAGCAATAAACTACCCCTAAGCGGTCTCAAAGTAAAACCTGCAAAAGAGAAAAAAATAAAAATAATTATAAGAGGCAACTGAATAGCACCAACATAAAGGCCACCAAGAAATGTATTTGTTTTTGTAGAATTAGGCACAGACAAGAATGTCATGCTGAATGAGTCAGGATGGACCTTGGTACCTTGACAATTAAAAGTAAACAAAATTGCATAAGAATGTAGGCACAGCTTTTAAAAAGGGAGGATTGAGAGCAGCAGCTGTCTGGTACTGGATTCCAGAAATCACGTTTAGGATGCTATTCACAGCTTGGCTCAGCGGTTGAGAAAGAACCCCAGATAATCCAACATCACAAAAATACATGATGAAGGAGAAAATCCTAATCTTAAAAACAGTAAGAAAGGGTTTACAGGGGTCCATGGACCAGAGGAGTACAACCCATTAAAGCTGCCTTCCCTAGAAGGGGAGAAAGTCCCTGGCCTAAAGAACTAAAGAGTAGATAAAGTGGCTGGGTCAGAAGAGATGTCATGGGAGCTCAACTACTGAAATAGTTTATGCCAATGCATCTTGATATCCATTCCAAAGGAAAATGCGAGCTTGGATAATGGGGTATGAACCCTCTCCTCTTGGTAGCTGCCGCAATTAATTTATCAAGGGAATTGCCAAACAGAAGCTCACCCTTAAATCTTTCCCACACTGGATCAGTCACCCAAGCCTTATGCCACAGGATTCTGCGCACATGCACAAAAAGGAAAGACAGACAGACAGATCACATTTTACATGGTGCCTACACAGAATAGTAGGGCAGATGGCAAGAGCTGCAACGCTGATTAAAGATTAGGATTATCTATATATCAGGAGAAAGCTTATCATGGATTTCTCCAGCCCTGGTAGCTATGGTTTGGGCAACCACTAAAAGAGCCTCTAGAAGGGCCTGCCAGCACAAATGTGGACTTCAAAATGCCTCTTCAAAGGAAAGGTTCTCTTCAATAGACATAGTAGACTAAGCATTCAGTAGAACTGCAGTGTCCACAGTGCCGGCAGACCATTTTGTGCTACGTAAAATTCTGCATCCATAGGATACGAGGCCTCCAACCTCCTCTTATAGTGTCAGGAGAGGAAAAAAAAAAACCTGTCTGGCCAATCATACAGTGGGGATGGAAAGTATTCAGACCCCTTTAAAATTTTTCTCTCTGTTATATTGCAGTCATTTGCTAAAATCATATAAGTTCATTTGTTTCCCCCTCAATGTATACACAGCACCCCATATTGACAGAAAAACACAGAATTGTTGACATTTTTGCAGATTTATTAAAAAAAGAAAAACTGAAATATCACATGGTCCCAAGTATTCAGACCCTTTGCTGTGCCACTCATATTTAACTCAGGTGCTGTCCATTTCTTCTGATGATCCTTGAGATGGTTCTACTCCTTCATTTGGGTCCAGCTGTCTTTGATTATACTGATTGGACTTGATTAGGAAAAACCACACACCTGTCTATATAAGAACCTACAGCTCAAAGTGCATATCAGAGCAAATGAGAATCATGAGGTCAAAAGGAACTGCCTGAAGAGCTCAGAGACAGAATTGTGGCAAGGCACAGATCTAGCCAAGGTTACAAAAAAAAAAAAAAAAAAAACACAGTGGCCTCCATAATCCTTAAATGGAAGATGTTTGGGAAGACCAGAACCCTTCCTAGAGCTGGGCGTCCGGCCAAACTGAGCTATCGGGGGAGAAGAGCCATGGTGAGAGAAGTAAAGAAGAAACCAAAGATCAATGTGGCTGAGCTCCAGAGATGCAGTCGGGAGATGGGAGAAAGTTGTAGAAAGTCAACCATCACTGCAGCCCACCACCAGTCTGGGCAGAGTGGCCCTACAGAAGCCTCTCCTCAGTGCAAGACACATGCAAGCCCGCATGGAGTTTGCTTAAAAAAAACCAAACACCTGAAGGACTCCAAGATGGTAAGAAATAAGATTCTCTGGTCTGATGAGACCAAGATAGAACTTTTAATTCCAAGCGGTATGTGTGATGAAAACCAGGCACTGCTCATCACCTGTCCAATACAGTCCCAACAGTGAATCATGGTGGTGGCAGCATCATGCTGTAGGGGTATTTTTCAGGTGCAGGGATAGGACGACTGGTTGCAATCGAGGGAAAGGATGAATGCAGCCAAGTACATGGATATCCTGGACAAAAACATTCTCCAGAGTGCTCAGGACCTCAGACTGGGCCAAAGGTTTACCTTCCAACAAGACAATGACTAAGCACACAGCTAAAATAATGAAGAAGTGGCTTCACAACAACTCTGACTGTTTTTGAATGGCCCAACCAGAGCCCAGACTTAAACCCAATTGAGCATCTCTTCAGAAAAATGGCTGTCCACCAATGTTTACCATCCAACCTGACAGAACTAGAGAGGATCTGCAAGGAGGAATGGCAGAGGATCCCCAAAACCAGGTGTGAAAAACTTGTTGCATCTTTTCCAAAAAGACTCATGGCTGTATTAGATCAAAAGGCTCCTTCTACTAAATACTGAGCAAAGGGTCTGAATTTAAAATTTAAGGGGGTCTGAATACTTTCCGTCCCCACTGTATATATGGCCCAATTTACCTGATCCGGAATAGGAAAGAGCTTTCTACAGAAGGCCCTCTTTTTAGTGCAGTTTTTGAACATACTGTGGCTGTTCAGTGCTAGTCATATCTATTCAAAGACTAGTACACCATCTTGATCAATGAATCCACAGTGATCAACATAGGGATGAAAGTAAGGAAGTAATGTCTGTCAGTTTTGATGGTGAAAAAGATTAAGCCGCCATCCCCCTTGGATTCTGACAAAGCAAGTGTATTAGGCAATTCTGGTTTCAGAGTCAGAGGAAGGTGAACACCAAGTCCAGAAGTAGTGATATCATCTGTTATGGGTCAGATACAATGGCTGTAAATTCTGCCTTGGTCAAACAGGTCACATTTGCAGGCCTGTAAAGGAGTCAGAATCAAGGGGATGAAGCAGCATCAGCGTTAGACCTCTCTCTAGAAAAAGGTAACCACTATCATCTTGAGAGGAAATTGGAGTATCCTCAGGGCCTGCGGTGAACTCACCACTGTCTGTCCATCTTCCCTCAAAGAGTCTTCTAAGCACTATGTCACTAGCCAGAAAGGAACTACCGGTTCGGAGGTGAAAAAAAAAAAAAAAAGAGCATGAGATTAGAAGAGGTATCATTGCATTACTTATTGGACCGAATAGTGAGACAATAAAGTTAGGGAAAAACACTAAGAGTGCCAGTCCCCATCTGTGCCCTATGAACTGATTGTGTACATAGAACTGCAGTATGTCTTGTAGAATAAGGTTGTGTTGTATAACAGGGTACTGGGAAACCCTGTCTTACCTTGTCCAGGTCACTGGTCTCATCCAATGTCCAGGCTTTGCCCATCACGGTGGGCATACCCTCAAAGGGGTCTTCAGTGTTTGGGTACCATAAGACTAGACCGAGGCCATAGACCTGTATCACACTCTGGGGCTACCTGAACTTGTTGCACCACAATGAAGGAGGTAAATAAATCTTGTGAAAAAAAAAAATAGTAGGAAATTCTTCTCCAAGAAGAAAAGGCGTCCATCACCTAAGAACATTAGCACGAAACTGGAGCCTCACAGAGGGAGCAGGATTATATGGAGACACAAAGAAGCAAACACAGTGATACCTTTTGCCTTGTCCAATCACCAGATAGCATCATATAACCCTATGAATATCTATGAATTTGTTACTGTGTCTCGCACAGTAAAGATGCACATTTTCAGTCGAGTGAAAAAAACTTGGAACGTTTGCTGTGTGTGCCTTCATGTCCTAGTGAAAACTGCTTTCCCCAGTTTCAAGCTCCATAGTCATTTATTCTTAACATACAGATGATGGACCAATCTTGTCCGCTTTTACTTACTTTTAGTGTTTCTTTGATTTTCTCAAGTAGATTACCTTGGATGGACTTCTCACACAGGATATAATCAGGAGCAATACAAGTCTGACCACAGTTCATAAACTTTCCCCAGGTTATACGTCTTAAAAAAATAAATAAATAAATAAATAAATAAGATATCAAAGTAAAGTCAGCTCTGAAAGCACAAAAAAGTCACACAGACTTTCAAAGCAATGCCCTAAACTAGCATGTAACCTCTAGGTTTGGGAGTGTCAGCTTCTCTTTGACGCTTCTGAGATTAAAAGGTTATTTTGTGACAGATCACCCATAAATATGCCAACTGAAACCAGAATAGCAGCTTTGCATCAACTGCATATTTCAGGATGTAAATACTAGGATGTTGCTACGGCAGCATATGTACAGTAATATCTACCTAAAATTGAAAAGTCAAATGTTTGAACTCACCTGCAGGACTGCATTTTGAATCTGTGGCAGTTCCACTTTTTCTTTTTTTTTTTTTTTTATCCAAGACATATAGTGCAATGTTTTTCAGATATAAGCGCAAGGTGTGGACGGAGGAATCTCCACTCCCGACTATTGTATTCTGACAACAGCAGCAAGTGTGGCTGTCTGAATACCATCACAGTGACTGCAACTCAAAGAGTACAGTCCCTGTTCAGACAACAATTTCCCATCCACCTTAGTCAATTTTTCAATTGACTAAGCTTGTAGACAATCCTGCAGGAATCTTCTGACATTTGAGCTGTGTATAGCTAGTTTAAGAGATTATTTTATTTTGACAGATTGTAAATAGTGTTATTAATGTGTATGATAAAGTTGAACTACACACAAAAAAACGATATATACGCAAAAGGGGAAATAAATATGTTTTTTTTTTTTACTTCTGTCCATCCCGTCCTAAGATTTACACAGTCCTGTCACATAGCACACCCAGGTCAGGAGACAGCCATATTTGCTTATTATATATTCAGGCTCTGCCTCCTGATATGAATTGCTACACAAATAATATGTTGTTTTACTGCTTCTTTTACAATGCAAATATAAAAGGCGGGTATAGTTATGAACAGCACACAGGGACCGGCTGAGATTCAAACCAGCTATTGGCAGGCTTATTTGCACGACAACCACAACACATCTGCCTGGCTCCTTGTGCCAAGTCTGTACATAGATTGCAAGCTGCCAATATCCACAGCCTGTTAATATTGCTAATACCTGGTATGCACAATCAGAAAACACCGCTTTTGAATCTATCATCCGATAACCTGATCATTAGTACACAGCTTTCAAGAGCTGATCCCAACAGTTCATGTAAAATTATCTGAAGGGACAAAAACACGAAAATTGTTCTTGTACAATATCAGAACATACAAATTTTCACTAAATCAGTACAGCATTTGTAGTCATCCAAAAAAAAAAAAAAGAAATAAAAAAAAAAAAAATTTGGAAGACCAAGACTATGTATGCTTAGAAATGAAAGAATACATTACATGCCTTACAAGGTTGTATTCTGTTGTAATTTGTCGTAATCTGTTGTACGAGAATTTTCACTTTTTTTTTCTTTGACTCAAAGAACTTTTATTAAGAAAATAGGGAGACATTTTAATATACAGTCAATTGTTTAGCCACACAACCAGAAAGCAGATTCAACAAAAAGCGGACATGGAAACCGCAAACATATCACAACATATGATTTTCATACTGTCTGTACTTAGAACGTCCAGCATATCAATAAACGTCTCATAATAGCACAAAAATCATAAAACAAAGAAACATCCTGGAATACCACTGCTCTGTTAGTAAGGGCTCATAAACTAGTTATATAGTCAACCACGGACTCATTTCCATTAATAGAATACCCCCTCTAGCTAGCCCCATGTAGATAAAGGAACCCAGACTCAGAGGAAGCACCCTTAGTTAGAAAATATTTAACATTGCATTAGTCTGTCAAGAATAAGTTGTGAAGGTGCTACACCTGGAGTATCCAACCAACATTTCCATATATTTTGCAACTTCTGTGGAGAGTTCCTATAACAAGTATTTATTTTTTTGCGAATAAGAATAGTATTGACCGACTGCGTGCATGTCAGAGTTTGCTCAGACAGCCAAAATCTCCCTTTTTGTTTTTTGGCAAGATATAAAAGCCGAATAAGGGCATAACTTAACAAAAACAAAAAAACAAAAAAAAACAAAAAAAAAAAAACAGAAAGCAAAAACGACAATCATTTCTGATACGTCTGATAATCTCATTGTATGTAGGAGAATTAAGGCAAGTAGTGTGTACAAGCTCTATATCACAGATTTCTAAGGAACAATTAGGTCTCATGCACCTCCAGGCATCAGCGTTTTGGCACAAAAAAAAAAAAAAAAAAAGCATGGCGCATGTAAACGCATATAGACACCTTTAGGGCTTCAAGTGCTTAATTCATTTCATTGGTCATAAGAATTTAAGCTGGCCACTGAAATTAATTAACATTCAACCACTTGCCGCACCTAGCATTACACAAGACACTGCTGCCCCTGCACGCACAGGCAGTGAGTTTTTTTTTTCTTCTATACACCTTTAAAAAATGTACGTGTGCATGGACACAGTGGTCAAGACGCAGAGGTGTTTAGTGGCAGAAAAAATCCAAAAGGCCAGATGACCCTAACAGCAGCGTTAGAAACATCTAGTGTGTATGAGGCCTTAAAAAGTGTGGGCTCGCACAAAGTACACTTACATTTTAAATCTGCAAATCGTGACTTTCTGTAAAAGTCATCATTTGCATATCAAATGTCTACAATACCATTTGCACATTCCTCTCCTTCCATCTAAAATTACCTAGCGAGTCTTCACCCAACCATTAAAATCATAGGAGATAGCGCTTTTTAAATTGGCTTATTTCTACAACAAAATATTGTTTGAAAAAGGACAAAGGGAGGGTTCAAATTAACTGAAATAAAAAAACACTAGCAAGTTATAAAAAGTAAGTTATAATACTTTTTGCCAAGTGCTCAGTTTGACAAACTGGACAAGGGTCATTACTGTATATTAAGTTAGATGAACCTGATAATCATATGTGGACTATGACCCCAAAGACAAGACATCAGTAGGCCGTCATGAAATTATTTTGCAAAAACTAGGAAGGGATGGCCTTCACACAGCTAGTCTACCCTTGATCTTTATTCTCAACAGAGGAACACAAACACTCACCTTGCAGCAATGTCAATATCACAGTCCTTATCAATGTAACATGGACTCTTCCCTCCCAACTCAAGGGTCACTGGAGTCAGATATTTAGCAGCTGCTGACATAATTATTTTGCCAACAGCGGTATTACCCGTATAGAAAATGTGATCAAATCTTTCTGCAAGTAGCTCTGTTGTTTCTGGCACTCCGCCATTCACCACAGGGTACAGGTCCTTCAGGGAAAAGCAAAGATACAAGGAGACTAATGTAAATATAGAACTGATGTTTGCTGTGAAGATATCTAACACATGCAGTCTTTCTTCTATAGTTACTATGAGGATTTTTTTTTTTAAAACAGGGAAACAAAAAATGCTTTAAGAAATGTCAGGGGAATCATGTCTACAAATGTAAATCTTTATCCAAATAAAGACACACGACTAAGCCCATGGGCAGTGTGGGTGCTGTGCTGAGGTGGTACTGTTACCAAGAGTTCTGCTGCACAAAGACCATAAAAGATGGTCTGTCTTCCTGGATGATTAAATGGATCCTGTTGCCTATTTAAAATTTTACACAATAATGCAGTCTGGCTCACTTTTGGGCCTTCAGGTTAATCCAGAAAAGTCAAGGGCACCGGACGTCTCGCTCCCCCCTGCACAACTTCAAATCATTTAACAAGACTTTCCGATATCGATGGGAATGCTTAAAATCCTTGGGAGTCCACCAAATAACTACTCCCCTCTCTTTCAAGCCATTTATCCCCAACTCTTCCGGTACTTAAAGCTCTAGGAGAACTGGTCCAATTGTAACTGGTCTCGGCTGGAGCGTATTGAGGCCATAAAAAAAAAAAAAAAAAAAAAAAAAAAAAAAACGCTCCATCCAAACTCAGGCGATGTACTTTATTTGGCAGGGCGGGCAACCAAGAACCTCTAAGCAAGTTATGTACCAGACCAGATTGAAAAGGAGGAGGATTAGGCATCCAGTATTTGATACCCATGGGGATTTTGAACACTGGCGTACAAAGACAACTCACCCACACTCTCTATTGACCTCCAGAGGGTTCAAATCCTTCACTGACCTCCAAGAGATTCAACCATTTACTGTCAAATTAACTATTTATATACTGGCAGGTTGAACACTACTTGATGTTGATTGTACACCTTGAGGGAGCCCCTTAACCATAACGCCATTTGAGTCTAAATGCAAAAACGATCCGTAACCAGTAGGGCTGAACTCTCTACTCTATGGAATACTATCCATCAACCAACTGACACAACCACAAGACTTCCACATACACCTCAATCCTAAACACTGGGATCAAATTTGGACTATCAGGAAACTTTGTTCTTGCAAAGATGCAGCAGTGGAAGCCAACAACAGCGTACTACTTCAGTGGTACATGGTTCCCCCTAAGTTAGCCCACATTAATCCTAACACTTCCACTTTCTTCTTATGCAGCTGTTCAGAGGCAGGCTCTTTTATTCCTACCTGGTGGACCTGCCCTGACTTTGGCTACAGGTATATGATCTGATTCAAACCCCTTCTTCAACCACCCTCCTCTTTACTCTTTCTATTATGGCTTACCGCCCCTCTTACAATGTTTATTGTTTCAATCCTATTATGCATGTTGCATATGTGATCCCTATTACACTTTACATGATCTGCATCATACCTAATGTTAACTTCTTAAAAAGTGATATTAAAAAGTTTTTTTTTTTCTTATTTAAAAAAAGACAAACAGGTCATACTTACCTGATCTGTGCAGTGGTTTTGCACAGAGTAGCTCTGACCCTCCTCTTCTCTGTTTCCTCGCTGATGCTCCTTGCCCCTCCCTCCTGCCAAGCAGCTTGCTCGCGAGCCCTGGCTCTGCGTGTCCATTCACACACATAGCCGAGACTTAGCCCCGCTGTCATTCCTCAGTGGCTTACTGGCTGTGATTGACAGCAGTGGGAGTCAATGACCCCCCCCCCCGTTGTTGTCCCAGACAATGATGAGCAAGAGTTCCCAGAGTGCTGAGGCTCTCGTTCATATTGCTGGATCGCAATGGGGCTCAGATAAGTATTAGGGGGGCTGTTGCTACACAGAGAAGGCTTTTTTCCGTCATGCATAGAATGCCCAACGGTAAAAAACCTTGAGCCTTTGGAGCCACTTTAATAACATTATGTGGTTAACGAAGAGTTAGGTCTTACGGTGCTTCGTTGATGGCTGCTTTACCTTTATTTGCATATGCCATGCATACAAAAACAATGGATTTATTGATCTTTGGCATCTTTGTATTTATTTTTCTAAATTCATTTTATATATAATTAGTGTTGGGGGAACAGTTTGTGTGGAGTTTTTTACCTTAATGCAGGAATGCACTAAGGTCGACCATACATTGTTTGAATTTCGACCGATTCAGCAACAACCGCCCAAGATTCTAACTGTTAATGGGCAGGCTGAATGTACCTAGTTTGACTCTCTTGCGATTATAATCACTGTCTTCTTCTGCCCGCATCGCAGTTCAAAAACTGAAAAACCATGGTGCAATTCGTTTAACAAAAACATATAAAGACATACCTTATCCAAGTACCGAGGGATAATTTTCTCCAACAGTTTGGCTGTGTGTTCACTGACTTCTGAAGGTTTAATCACCACAGCATTACCTGAAAAAAAAAAAAAATAAAAAAATAAAAAAGGGGGGGGGGGGCGCTTAACATAACTAGTACTTGATTTCATGTACACGATCACACAGATACACAGCACAGCACTTTTCATTTACACAGAGCTTTGCAAAATGTATTTATCAGTTCCAGATGAAAAGATCACCCTTGCAGTTTTCACTCTGAATCTATGTACTATATGTAAAATGGTGTCTAGAAGATGGCTACCAGTTTAATTGAAGCTAGTTAAATAATTTTTTTTTACTTCTGTGTTGGTGTTGTGGTACTGTTATTGTAGGCATGTAGGGGGAAAAAAAATACACATACAACATGTCTGTACCTGCTGCAATGGCACCCACCACAGGCTGCAAGCAAACTACAAGTGGGTAATTCCAAGCTCCAATGACCAGGACAACACCAAGGGGCTCAAAGTTGATGAACACTTCATCTGATATGGTCATTAAATTCCTTTTGACATGTTGGGGTGCCGCCCATTCAGGGAGATTATCAATAGCCGATTCAATTTCACCCAAGAGCCCCATTATTTCATAGGAGTAAGCACTCAATTCATTCTAGAAATAAAAATACTGTTTAGTACATAAGGCCTTATTTACATATGAGTATTGTCCATCATGTGAAGCAAATTAGATCTCAACACTAGCTTTTACATGTCTTGATAAGGCAAGTTCATGCGTTTAGCACCGGCCAAACTTTTTTTAATCTTTGGAGAGAGCAAGAGCAAGAATATAAGTTAAGGTCCAACTGGGGTTCTAACCCTTACTCTTTCTATCCTAAACAAACAAATGGCTAGGCATACACTTTAAGGGTTAATATAGAATTGATAGTTCTTTCTGGTATTTAGTGTGAGGCTTACAGTAAAATGTTATTAATAAATTAAGAGTTCTGAACATTGGCGGGCATAGTTTGATTTTAACTGTAGTTTCTCCAAACGCCAATGTGCCAAAGTAATTATTCCCATATGTATGCAGGACCCCAAGGTTTTAGGACTTTATTACAGTGGTACCTCTCAATAAATCTTCAACTATCCTATGCTAATTGATGCAAGGATTTGTAACAAATAAAACTATCCTTGACCCGCTACAAAAGATTGATTGCTGGGGCTCAAAGATCAGAGTACAAATCTGACACCCTCTGCCATCATTCAAAAGGTGCATTTAGTAATTCTGCTAGGTGATGATTACCTTTCGTTCTGGCTGGAATTTTGCCATATTAAAATCAATTTTTAGATTTGCTTGCGGTATGTAATGTACTTAATTTATTTAGTTAAGTAAAATTACACCCCTTAGGATTTTTAATACATTAATCTCAAACACCAGAGGCAACACAACATAAAACAGAATTAACATTTTGTTATTCTTGCTGCAGGAGTTTTAGCAGGAACACCGCTTCTGTCTTCTATTAAAGAGCCAAAACGTAGAGGCTAAAAACACAGCACAGGGAACAGAGCTACAGTTAGGGAAAAAAGGAATTTCATCTCCTGCTGATTTTGTACATTTGTCTATAATTGTAATAGTAGGTTTATTTTAACAATGAGAGACAGAATAACAAAAAATAAATAAATCCAGAAACACGCATTTCAAAAAAGTTAGAAATTGATTTGCATTTTAATGAGTGAAATAAATATTTTGTGAGTTAAATAAGTAATTCGACCCCTTCACAAAACATTACTTAGTATTTGGTGGCAAAACCCTTGGTGGCAATCACATAGGTCAGACATTTCTTATAGTTGGCCACCAGGTTTGCACACACCTCAGGAGGGATTTTGTCCCACTCCTCCCTGCAGATCCTCTCCAAGTTTCGAGGCTGACGTGTGGCAACTTGAACCTTCAGCTTCCTCTACATATTTTCTATGGGATTAAGGTCTGGAGACTTGCTAGGCCACTCAAGGACCTTAATGTGCTTCCTCTTGAGCAACTCCTTTGTTGCCTTGGCTGTGTGTTTTGGGTAATTGTCATGCTGGACAACCCATTTTCAATGCCCTGGCTGAGGGAAGGAGGTTCTCACCCAAGATTTGACTGTATATGGCCCTGCCCATCGTCTCTTTGATGCAGTGAAGTTGCCCTGTCCCCTTAGCAGAAAAACACCCTCGAAGCATGTTTCCACCTCCATGTTTGATGGTGGGGATGGTGTTCTTGGGGTCATAGGCAGCATTCCTCCTCCTTCAAACATGGAGAGTAAAGTTGATGCCAAAGAGCTTGATTTTGGTATTATCTGATCACAACACTTTCACCCAGTTCTCCTTGAATAATTCAGATGTTAATTAGCAAACTTCAGACGAGCCTGTACATGTACTTTCTTGAGCAGGGGGGCCTTGCCAGTGCTGTAGGATTTCAGTCCTTCACAGCGTAGTGGGTTACAAATTGTTTTCTTGGCATCTATGGCCCTAGCTGCCTTGAAATCATTGTTTAGATACATTTTCCAAAACAACAAGGTCACTAATGCCGCATACACACGATCAGACTATCCGGCAGACTTAGTCTGGCAGACAAACCGCCGGACTGTCCGAACGAGCGGACCTGCCCGCACACGGGACTTGTGGCGGACTAGGTCCAGCGGACTATCTGCCGTATTTTTGAAATGAACGGACTTGCCCACACACGGAGGAAAGTCCGTTCATTTTGAACGCGGCTCCAGGTAGCCAGGACTAGCGAAGGAAGTCAATGTCACCGCCTTCGGCGGCGAGACTGACACGGCGCTGGCCCCGTCACCTGGTATGGACTTAAAGGGGAAGCCCTACACCGAAAAAACGGCATGGGGGTCCCCTCCCCAGGTCCATATCAGACCCTTATCCGAGCAAGCTACCCGGCCAGTCAGGAAAGGGGATGGGGACGAGCGAGAGCCGCCCCCCCCCCTCCTGAGCCTTACCAGGCCACGTGCCCTCAACATGTCTTCGCCGCCTTCTGTTCTTCTCTTCTTGAGCTGTTGACTCGTCGCTGTCTCTGGCCACAATGACAGGGACGCGGCGTGCGGCTACTTATATAGGGACATCGCCGGCTGATGTCCCCACCCATTATGATGTCACAGTCCCAGCATCCTCTGGGACTGTGACATCATAATGGGCGGGGACATTACCTGGCGATGTCCCTATATAAGTCGCCACACGCCGCGTCCCTGTCATTGTGGCCAGAGACAGCGACGAGTCAACAGCTCAAGAAGAGAAGAACAGAAGGCGGCGAAGACAGCGGCGATAGAAGACCAGGCCACCGCTTGTAAAAAAGAGCTAGAAGAAGGCGCAGAGGCCCGGCAAGAAGAACCGAAGAGGGGGACAAGACCCCCGAAGTCGGAAGAAGACCCCCGGGCGGCGACGAAGAAGAAAGCCGCGTCCCTCCACTAGTGAAAGAGCTAGAAGATAGCGGAGAAGTCCGGCGAGAAGACCCCCCCCAAGACGGAAGAAGACCCCCGGAGCTGTGCAATAAATTAGTTTTAACCCTTGTGCGTTTTATTTACATTTTTTTTCCACAGGTGAATGGGTAGGGGTTCATTGTACCCCATACTCATTCACATAGGGTGGGGGCCGGGATTCGGGGGCCCCCTTATTAAAGTTGAGGGCACGCGGCCTGGTACGGCTCAGGAGGAGGGGGGGGCGCTCGCTTGTCCCCACCCCCTTTCCTGACCGGCCGGGTAGCGTGCTCCGATAAGGGTCTGATATGGACCTAGGGGGGACCCCCATGCCGATTTTTCTGCGTAGGGCCTCCCCTTTAAGTTCATACCAGGTGACGGGGGCAGCGACGCTTCCTTCGCTAGTCCCGGCTACCTGGAGCCGCGCTCAAAATTAACTGACTTTTCTCCGTGCGGGAAAAGTCAGTTCATTTCAAAAGTACGGCGGACTAGCAGACACACGGCCTTATTGTCCGCTAGACTGCGAGTCCAGTGGACAAATTTTGGTGCAAAACTACTTTCTAAGTCCGCTGGACTTTTGGGTAAAAAAAGTCCACAAGAGCCCACACATGGACTCGAGTCCGAAGGACTTTTCCACCTGAATGTTTGATCGTGTGTACGCGGCATTACAGTCAACCGCTTACTTACCTTCCCTGCGTTAGCTTAATGCTCAGTTCAGCCATCAGGAGCTTACAGAAATGACTAAACAAGATCAAACTCTCGTCAGTTCCAGCAGTCAATGAGATGACGAGCAAGTGAAGAGAAGAAATGTATAAACAGCTGGTGTGGCTCCTAAATAAAGTGAACCTGTTGGTTTGCCCTTCATAAGCACATCACAGGCTCTAAGGCAAAACGCAAATGAAAATGTATTTTTGTTGAATCCAGAAAGACTAAAGATGCTCTGTTCCTGATTAACAGGGCAACATTTATATCAGTTGCTGGCACTGTCTCCACCACTCTGCCAGACATCCTTCAACTGAAATAAATCAAAGGAGCTGGGTGGAAAATGCTCAACTGAACAGCAACTGCCAATCAGAATACAATAGCCCACAAAGGTAGATTTGTACATCCATGCTGTGGATGAAGAAATCTGAAAGATCACTTTTGTTCAGCCTGGCTTTTGGCAGAGCTATTTTCTTTCCCACAACAAAGGGTCAATTCCCCCATCAATGACAGTTGGTGTCATTGGAGTTGGAGCCATTGTGTTCTCTCAGCGGGGGGACTGGGGAAGCAGTTCCTGCCAGAAACACAGCGATTATTGCTAGCGGCTATAACAGCTGCTAGCAATAACTGCATGTAAAATCTGACAGGCTCGTTGTACCCAAGTTCCTACTGAACTGGCCCAGATTCTAACCCTTTATGGATGCCTTTAGAACTTCTTTCAGGCATTTAATTTACATTGTATCCCCATTTTGGAGATATTCCTTCACGAAGGAAAGGTAAAATATATGGTAGCAACTAATCAGAATCATTTCCTACTTGATTGACTACATGATCTGATCAGCTGTTGTGGGCATGGCACATTATTCTCCAAACCATTATTTTTAAGAGTGTGATGGGATATCTTCAGGTGTCTTTCACCGTACATGAATGCAAAATTTAAATGTAATACGCTACAAACATTAACATAGCATAAACGGGAATAAAAACGGTTAGGCAAAAGTCATCACTGCTATGCATTGCGATGATGGACAGTAAAAGAAACCACCTACCTTGTGCAAGTCTGCAATTAGGGCTTTCCGAATCTCAGCATCATTTTCACTAATCATCCGTTTTAAAGCCTGGAGCTGCTGAATACGGAAATCCAATGAGCGTGTTTTGCCGGTGTTAAATGCCTGCCTTGCTTTGTCCACAATCTGTTTCATCATGGTGCTCTGTGTGTGTAAGGCTAAAAAAAGTGACAGAAAGCAATGAAGTACACATTTTATTGACAGAGAAAAAAGGTTTGCAATCATACTTGCCAAGTGGATGCAAAACAAGTAGATTATACATATAAAAAAATAATAGCGCAGCGCTTGTAGCTTGAAAAAAAAAAAAACGAGAAAATGAAATCCTTAGGTGAAGATGAAGATAGCCATGTGACGGTACAGTAGAAAAAATACTGGCAACTGGTTTGTGCAATCCACCACCTGAGAGTAAAATGGACACTCTTACCAGAAGCTGTGGACTCATATACTGGTTTGTAATGAGTCAACCAAGCATATGTTAGGTAACACCTCCACCTTGTCTTCCTGTATTGGGTGGATGGTCTGTAGAACACCCCATCACTGGTTGAATGAGGAGGTTCCACTAACTGAACAAATTCCCAACAAACAGCAAAGATCAGAAAGGAAGGCCGGTCCAGAACATGTATGAAGGGAATGAACGGCAACACATAGTGTAAAACTGTATAAAAGCGTTTTATTGTAAAAATAGATGTACACTTTGTTGGCTTGATAAGCACATATAAAATCTAAAGATGCATCAAGAAAGAGACTGCAACGGCTCATGAGTATCAGACGTGTTTCGTCCTATTGGACATCATCTGGGGTGTCCTATTGGACATCATCAACCCCAGGTGATGTCCAATAGGACGGAACGCATCTGGTAACACTCCTGAGCCATTGCAGTGTCTTTCTTGATGCATCCTTGGATATTATATGTGCTTATCAAGCCGACTTTTGTAAGTGTACATCTGTCTTTACAATAAAATTCTTTTATACAGTTTTACACTATGTGTTGTCGTTAATTCCCTACATACACATTAGGGACTGGCCTTCCTTTCTGACGTTTGCTGTTCGTTGGGAATTTGTTCGGTTAAAGCGGAACCTCCTCATTCAACCAGTGATACGGTGTATACAGACTATCCATCCGATACAGCAAGACAAGGTTTGAGGCGTTACCTCACATATGCTTAGTTGACTCATTACAAACCAGTATTACGAGTCTACAATGTCTGGTAAAGCATGTCCATTTTACTCTCAAGTGGTGGATTGCACAAACCAGTGGCCAGTGTTTTCTCTACTGTACCATCACTTGGCTATCTTCAACTAAGGATTTCATTTTCTCGGTGGACTTTTTTTCGTTCATTTTTTGATTTATGAACACAATGTCACAATATTTTTACTAATATTTGTTCATTGCACTGTATCTTTTTTCAAACTACAAGCGCTGCACTATTTTTTGTTTACACGATTTGTCTAGCGAGTTCCAGCTGCTTTCCATTATCTCAGATCGCAGTTTTATATTTTCCAAGTAGATTATACATGCCTAAATGAATTTAAAAAAAAATGCCATGGAAAATAAAAAAGTGTATGTGGCTCATGACATTACTAATTATGGCCATAGCTTTAAATTATGTTTTTTTTACCTATATTCCGGACTGCAAATAGCTCCCACAGTTTATAGGTACTGCAATACGTCACCTTTAATTCAGTCAGCAATGAGTGTATATACACATTTCTTGTGGTTTTCAAATCGGAGGCCCTATGATAAAGAATCTCTATTAAGCAATATCCTCTATCATCCAACTGAGTCTTGTGATAATGTGCAACTACAGGTAAACTCTTTTTCTGTATAAGGAATCTGTCAAAACATGATTTGGGAGATGCCATTGCTGTCTTCGTTTCATAATCGCTTGCAAGCTCTGGGTCTCTAATCTTCACTCAGTAGGGCTAGGTATTGCAGTATGATTTACTATATAGAATAGCTGCCTGTAGCTAAATGTACAGTGTCCTGGATTTGTGCATTGCTTAATCAGTAGAATGGATGCCACTCCTGTGTGTACCACACCCTTTATCACCTCTAAAACTGCCACACTCTTTACACTGAGAATTGGGGGCAGAGATGTAATTGACGAACATTTTTGTCTGCAGCAGGTTGAAACAATTGTGAGGGTTTGGTCGGCTTCTGCTTTGATTTGTTACAGCAGAAAGAAAATCCATCACTTCCCTTAGTAAAAACACCACACGCACACACAGGACACAAAAACAGTGGCTAGGCACACATTTAAACCTTTGATAGCCCCTTCCGAGCCAGTATCATTAGTACAGTAACGGTGCATCTTTTTAGCACTGATCAGTGGAATAGTGTCACTGGTTTCAACAAAATGTCAAAAGTGTCACTAAGTCCACCGCAATATCGCAGTCCTGCCATTGCTAGTACAAGAAAAAAAAATATATTCTAGTATATACGCACACACACACACACCATAGTTTGTAGACACTATATCTATTGTGCAAACCAAATCAATATACACTTATTGGTATTTTTTTTTTTTTACCAAATATACGTAGCATAATATATATTGGTCAAACTTATGAAGAAAATAGATTTTTTTTTATGTTTTTATTGGATCCATTTTATAGCAGGAAGTAAAAAATATTGTTTTTATCAAAATCGTCTGCCTTTTTTTGTTTATAGTTAAAAAAATAAAAAATAAAAACACCACCAAAAGAAAGCTCTATTTGTGGAGAAAAAATAAATAAATGGGTACAGCCAGTGCTGTGTCTTGGCCTAGGCTGACAAGGCCCAGGTCTAGGGTGCCACCCTTCTTCCCACGGCCGCCTCCCAGGAACTGTCTATGATGAGGGGGAGAGGGGAGAGGGAGAGATATATGATGGGAATACCCAGGCAACAGCGGCAAGGATAGCAACAAGTATAAATCAATGACTACATTACTTTTGTAAATCATCATGTATGGGTGTGCTAAACAGCTGGACAATATAAAGTTCTTAGCATGGATTAACCACTTTCAGACCGGACCATTTTGCTGGTAAATGACCAGAGGTCTTTTTACACTTTGGCACTGCGCTGCTTTAACTGGTAATTGCGCGGTCATGCAATGTTGTACCCAAACAAAATTTGCGTCCTTTTCTTCCCACAAATAGAGCTTTCTTTTGATGGTATTTGATTGCCTCTGCGATTTTTATTTTTTGCGATATAAACGTAAAAAGACCGCAAATTTTGAAAAAAAATGATATTTTCTACTTTTTGTTATTAGAAAAATCCAATAAACTCAATTTTAGTCATACATTTAGGCCAAAATGTATTCAGCCACATGTCTTTGGTAAAAAAAAAGTCAATAATTGTATATTTATTGGTTTGCGCAAAAGTTGTCACATCTACAAACTAAGGTACGTTTTCTGGAATTTACGCAGCTTTTAGTTTACGACTGCCTATCTCATTTCTTGAGGTGCTAAAATGGCAGGGCAGTACAAAACCCCCCCAAATGACCCCATTTTGGAAAGTAGACCCCCTAAGGAAATTGATAAGAGGCATGTTGAGCCCATTGAATATTTTATTTTTTTGCCTCAAGCGATTGAATAATGACAAAAAAAATTTTTTTTTTTTTTTTTTTTTACACAAAGTTGTCACTAAATGATATATTGCTCACACATGCTATGGGCGTATGTGAAATGACACCCCAAAATAAATTCTGCTGCTTCTCCTGAGTACGGGGATACCACATATGTGGGACTTTTTGGGAGCCTAGCCGCGTACGGGGCCCCGAAAACCAAGCACCGCCTTCAGGCTTTCTAAGGGCGTAATTTTTTGAGTTCACTTCTCACTACCTATTACAGTTTTGAAGGCCATAAAATGCCAAGATGGCACAAAACCCCCACAAATGACCCCATTTTAGAAAGTAGACACCCCAAGCTATTTGCTGAGAGGCATGTTGAGTTCATGGAATATTTTATATTTTGCCACAAGTTGCGGGAAAATTACAAACTTTTTTTTTTTTTTTTTTTTCACAAAGTTGTCACTAAATGATATATTGCTCACGCATGCCATGGGCATATGTGAAATGACACCCCAAAATAAATTCTGCTGCTTCTCCTGAGTACGGGGATACCACATATGTGGGACTTTTTGGGAGCCTAGCCGCGTACGGGGCCCCGAAAACCAAGCACCGCCTTCAGGCTTTCTAAGGGCGTTACAGTTTTGAAGGCCATAAAATGCCAAGATGGCACAAACCCCCCCCAAATGACCCCATTTTGGAAAGTAGACACCCCTAAATTTAGGGGTACACTAGTGAGACTAGGTAATAAATGGCGGGTGCCCTGAAACTATAAAAAAATAACTAACCAACCAGCGTCACCTGTAACCGTTATATGGTGATCACTGGTGAAAGGGTTAACTAGGGGGCAATCAGGGGGCTTTATGCGGTAGTATATGGGGGTCCCTGGCGCTATAAAAAGCTGCGGCGAACCTAAATACCTACCTGCCTAACTAGCGTCACCTGTGACACTAATACAGCGATCAGAAAAACGATCGCTTATTAGGCTGGGTTCACACTGGAGCGATGCGGGAACGCCACGAATGCGCGGCGGGTTCCCGCATCGCATGCCTCCCGGCGGCAGTTCACACTGCCCTATGCGAACTGCTGGGAGTGTCAGTGAAATGTTACTGACACCCCCAGATCAGTTCGCATATCGCAGTGCGATCTGCAAACTCGGATCGCATGGTGTGAACACCCATGCGATCCGATTCTGCTGCGGGCCAAAAAAAGGGTCCCGTGCGAATTTGCGGCGGGTGCGGCGGGTGTGGCGGGTGCGGCGAATGGCTGAACTCGAATCGCACAGAGATCGGATGTGATTTGCACTGCAGTGCGGTGCGAATCACATCCGTTCTCAAACCGCTGCAATGTGAACCCAGCCTTAGTGACACTGGTGACGGGGGGTGATCACGGGGTTAAACCTTTATTGGGGGGGTTAGGGGGGTACCTTAGAACTAAAGGGGGCTAACCCTAACTGCCCTAACAGTTATTAGTCACAAATGACACCCGCCGGGTGATCAGGGGGTTAAACCTTTATTAGGTAATAAATGGCGGGTGCCCTGAAACTATAAAAAAAGAACTAACCAACCAGCGTCACCTGTAACAGTTATATGGTGATCACAGGTGAAAGGGTTAACTAGGGGGCAATCAGGGGGCTTTATGCGGTAGTATATGGGGGTCCCTGGCGCTATAAAAAGCTGCGGCGAACCTAAATACCTACCTGCCTAACTAGCGTCACCTGTGACACTAATACGGCGATCAGAAAAATGATCGCTTATTAGGCTGGGTTCACACTGGAGCGATGCGGAAACGCCACGAATCCGCAGCGGGTTCCCGCATCGCATGCCTCCCGGCGGCAGTTCACACTGCCCTATGCGAACTGCTGGGAGTGTCAGTGAAATGTTACTGACACCCCCAGATCAGTTTGCATATCGCAGTGCGATCTGCAAACTCGGATCGCATGGTGTGAACACCCATGCGATCCGATTCTGCTGCGGGCCAAAAAAAGGGTCCCGTGCGAATTTGCGGCGGGTGCGGCGAATGGCTGAACTCGAATCGCACAGAGATCGGATGTGATTTGCACTGCAGTGCGGTGCGAATCACATTCGTTCTCATAAACCGCTGCAATGTGAACCCAGCCTTAGTGACACTGGCGACGGGGGGTGATCACGGGGTTAAACCTTTATTGGGGGGGTTAGGGGGGTACATTAGAACTAAAGGGGGCTAACTCTAACTGCCCTAACAGTTATTACAGTCACAAATGACACCAATGCAAAAAAAAAAAAAAAAAAATGACATTGGTGTCACTGTGACTGGGGGGCAGGGGTAATTGGGGGGGTGATCGGGGGGTAAAGGGGGGGTGTGAGTGTGCCTGGCATGTTCTACTGTGTGTGTAGAGTGTTGGTGCAACTCACCGATCCGCTCTCCTCCGTGTCGGAACGAAAAATACCGACACGGAGGAGAGAATACATCACTTCCTCTCCTGTGTTTACATTACAGGAGAGGAAGTGATGTCACGGGGGATTTCCATTCGTCGAGAGCGATCGCGAGGGGGTGGCCATGAATGAATGGCCGCCCCCTCATCCCGGATCGCTCTCGAAGGAATGCCGACCGCCGCAGGCACCGGGGGGGGGCCCGATCGGGCCCCCCACCCGCGGGCAGGCAGGGACTTATATATACGCCCATATGCCTGCCCGTGCCATTCTGCCGACGTATATCGTCGTGCGGCGGTCGGCAAGTGGTTAAATGATTATACAGATCATATTGCAATACAGTGCTCCATGCATGCTGCAAACTCAGTCCACACATTCAGTGAAAGTTCATGTACTTTGTTTAACCACTTCCCATCCAGGCCAATTCTGACATTTCTCTCCTACATGTAAAATTCATCATTTTTTTTCTAGAAAATTACATAGAACCCCCAAACATTATATATGTTTTTTTTGGCAAAGGCCCTAGAGAATACGATGGCGGTCGTTGCAACTTTTTATCTCTGTATTTGCACAGCAATTGTGTGGAGTAAAAAAATAATAATAATGTGATTGCATAAGTGTGTACAGCCTCTTATAACTGGGGTTGTAGCTGGGTTCAGAATTAAGCAACCACATTTAAACTCATGTTAAAGTGATTGCAAAGTCTCTGTTTTTTTTTTTTTTGCTAAAAATAATAAACAGGTTATACTTGCCTACCCTGTGCAGTGGATTTGCAAATGTATCCATTCAGACATGAAGCTGTGGCCTGGCACCGTCCCCTTTCTCTCATCATTGGCTGACTGACTTTGATTGACAGCAGCCAGAGCCAATGGTGCCGCACTGCTGTTTTAGCCAATGAGGAGGGGAGTCCCAGGCAGCCGAGACAATCCTACATCGCTGGATAGTGATGGGGCTCAGGAAAGTATTAGGGGGGCTGATGCACACAAAAGGCTTTTTATATTAACGCATAGAATGCACTAAGATAATAAAAAAAAAATTTCTAACATTACAACCACTTTAAAATGATGTCAGGTGTGTACTGACTCCTAATTAAAGTACCTCTGATTAACCTCAAATAAAGTTCAGCTGTCCTAGTAGGCCTTTCCTGACATTTCCTTAGTCGCATCCTACAGCAGAAGCCATGGACCGAATAGAGCTTCCAAAGCATCAGAGGGATCTCATTGTTAAAAGGTATGTCAGGAGAAGGGTAGAAAGGAATTTCTAAGGCATTAGATATACCATGGAACACAGTGAAGACAGTCCTCATCAAGCATAGAAAATATGAAACAGTGACATTTCCAAGAACTGGACGTCCCTCCAAAATTGATGAAAAGACGAGAAGAAAACTGGTCAGGGAGGCTGCCAAGAGGCCTACAGCAACATTTACCACTTCCAGACCAGCCATCACAGTTACACTGCGGCAGGTTGGCATAGCTGCGCGAGCTGTCGTAGCTATGCGTTGGCTCTTTGAGGCGCTGTAGCAGCCATGCACACCCGCCCACAGCGTGTCCCTGGAGCTGATGCTTGTGTCCCCAGAGGTCATCATGGCTGCCAGGCACCCGTGATCATTCGTGACAGAGCGAGAATCAGGATCTGTGTGTGTAAACACAAATCCGGTTCTATCAGGGGAGAGGAGACAGATTGTGTATTCCTTACTAAGTAGGAACAACGATCTCTCGCCTACTCTAGTCAGCCACATTCCCCCCACAGTTAGAAAGCCACATTGGGAACACAGTTAACCCCCTTAATCGCCTCCTAGTCTTAACCCCTTCCCTGCCAGTGACATTTATACAGTAACCAGTGGCTATTTTTAGCTCTGATCGCTGTAGAAATGTCATGGGTCCCAAAAAAGCATCACCCCGCCATTTCTAGTAAAAAAAAAAAAAAATTCATAAATCTATTCCCAATTTTGTAGACGCTATAACTTTTGCACAAACCAATCAATATACGCGTATTGAGTTTTTTTAACCAAAAATATGTAGAAGAATACATATCGGTCTAAACTGATGAAGAAATTCGTTTTTCTTATTTTTTTGATATTATAGCAAACAAAATATTTTGTTGTTTTTCAAAATTGTCACTATTTTTGTTTATAGCGCAAAAAAAAAAAAAAAAAAAAAAAAAAAAAAAAAAAAACGCAAAAGGTGATCATATACCACCAAAAGAAAGCCCTTATTGTGGAAAAAGAAGGACATACATTTTGTACAACATCGTACGCAATTGTCAGTTAAAAAAATGGCCTGGTCAGGAAGGAAGAAAATCTTTCCGGGGCTGAAGTGGTTAAACGAGTTGCAGGAATATCTGGGCAAGCCCTGGCTGTGTGGTACATGTGACAACAATCTCCCGTATTTCTCATATGTCTGGGCTATGGGGTAGAGTGGGAACACAGAAGCCTTTTCTTATGAAGAAAAACATCCAAGCAGGGTTAAATAATAAATAAATCTGAAGTCTCCCAAAAAAAATGTTTTATGGTCTGACGAAACCAAGGTTGAACTTTTTTGCCATAATTCCAAAAGATATGTTCGGCACATCACCAAAAGACCACCATACCCACAGTGAAGCATGGTGGTGGCAGCATCATGCTTTGGGGCTGTTTTTCTTCAGCTGGAACATGGGTCAAGGTAGAGGGAATCATGAACAGTTCCAAATACCAGTCAATATCGGCAGAAAACCTTCAGGCTTCTGCTAGAAAGCTGAACATGAAGAGGAACTTCATCTTTCAGCATGACAAAGACCCAAAGCAATAAAGGAATGGCTTCACCAGAAGAAGATTAAAGTTTTGGAATGGTCCAGCCAGAGCCCAGATCTGAATTCCATTGAAAACTGTGGGTGGTAGACATGTGCAGAGTAAAATATTTCGTTTCGGAATTTCGTTTTCGTCCGAAAACTTAATTTATTTAGTTACTCCCGAAAATCGTTTTTATTTATTTCGTTTTCGTTCAAAAATTGCATTCGTCCGATAATCCACATGAATTACGTTCGAATCTGTCTTGGAAGGCTTATGGTGTCTGTCAATGTATAAAGAAGATTTGACGGAGCTAACTATATAGCATACTTTAGAACCCTATTAAAGTCTATGGGACTCCAACGTTCAAAATCTAAAGTGCTAATTTTAAAGGCTAATTTGCAAGTTACTGTCCTAAAAAGTGTTTGGGGACCCGGGTCCTGCCCCAGGGGACATGTATCAATGCAAAAAAAAGTTTTAAAAACGGCCGTTTTTTCGGGAGCAGTGATTTTAATAATGATTAAAGTGAAACAATAAAAGTGTAATATTCCTTTAAATTTCGTAGGGGGGGGTTGTCTATAGTATGCCTGTGAAGGGGCGCATGTTTCCCGTGCTTAGAATTGTCCCTGCACAAAGTGTCACTTATGCAGGAAAAAAAGTCCTTTAAAATCACTCGCAGCTATAATGAATTGTCGGCTCCTTAATACAGAGAACACTCATTGAAAGTCATTGATAAAAAAATAAATAAATACATTTAAAAAAAAAGCGTGGGGGTCCCCCAAATTCAATTACCAGGCCCTTCAGGTCTGGTATGGATATTAAGGGGAACCCCGCGTCAAATTTAAAAAAAAATTGACGTGGGGTTCCCCCTAAAAATCCATACCAGACCCTTTATCCGAGCACGCAACCTGGCAGGCCGCAGGAAAAGAGGGGGGGATGAGAGAGCGCCCCCCCCCTCCCTCCTGAACCGTACCAGGCCACATGCCCTCAACATTGGGAGGATGCTTTGGGGGTCTGTGACCCCTCAAAGCACCTTGTCCCCATGTTGATGAGGACAAGGGCCTCATCCCCACAACCCTGGCCGGTGGTTGTGGAGGTCTGCGGGCGGGGGGCTTATCAGAATCTGGAAGCCCCCTTTAACAAGGGGACCCCCAGATCCCGCCCCCCCCCTGTTTGAAATGGTAAGGGGGTACAAAAGTACCCCTACCATTTCACAAAGAAAGTGTAAAAAATGGTTAAATAAAACAAACACACTTTTGAAAAATTCCTTTATTAAAAATAAAAAAATTAAAAAAAAGATTCCAGCGGCGGTAATCCACTCTTGCTATCCAGCGACGGACGGTCATCTCTCCAGCGATGTCTCATCTTATCCAGCGCAGCGATCCTGTCTTCTGTCTCCTCCACGGAGACACTACAGGCATTCCGGCGGCTGACGTTTCTTATATACGGAGGGCGGGGCCACCCTTCACCTGACCCGCCCCCCTCTGACGCAAGGGGAAACCTGGGGTTCCCTGTGACGTAGGGGGTGACCCGCACCCCTCTGATGTAACACAGGCAGGTTTCCGTTACATCAGAGGGGGGGCGGGGTCACCCATACGTCACGGGGAACCCCGGGTTTCCCCTTGCGTCAGAGGGGGGCGGGGTCAGGTGACGGGTGGCCCCGCCCTCCGTATATAAGAAACGTCAGCCGCCGGAATGCCTGTAGTGTCTCCGTGGAGGAGACAGAAGACAGGATCGCTGCGCTGGATGAGACGAGACATCGCTGGAGAGATGACCGTCCGTCGCTGGATAGCAAGAGTGGATTACCGCCGCTGGAATCTTTTTTTTATTTTTTTATTTTTAATAAAGGAATTTTTCAAAAGTGTGTTTGTTTTATTTAACCATTTTTTACACCAGGGCTCGACAAAACCCGGGCGCCCGGTCGCATTTGCGACTAGAATTCCAGACCTGGCGCCTGGGGCAGCACAGCTGGGGGTATGCCGTCTCCGTGGCCCCCCCCCGGCGCGATCGCGTCGGGCCGCGCCGCCGCCGGCCGGTAATTTAGCCCCCGGCTTTGAGGCCTTCTACGATCCTATGGTTCCTTCTGTAATCTGGCGCCCTCTTGTGGTGGCCGTTGGAATTACAACCAGCAATGCTAATGGATGTAATGCTAATTTTCCCTGCCTGCCAGCCTATCTTTCTTCCCTTTACTCAGAACCCCTAAAAATTATATATATATTTTATTCTAACACCCTAGAGAATAAAATGGTGGTCGTTGCAATACTGTCTGTCACACCGTATTTGCACAGCGGACTTACAAGCGCACTTTTTTGGGGAAAATGTATTTAATAAAAAAAATAAAAATAAGACAACAGTAAAGTTAGCCCAATTTTTTTTAATATTGTGAAAGATAATGTTGCGTCGAGTAAATCGATACCAAACATGTCATGCTTCAAAATTGCGCCCGCTCATCGAATGGCGACAAACTTTTACCCTTTAAAATCTCCATAGGCGACATTTAAAAAATTCTACAGGTTGCACTTTTTAAGTTACAGAGGAGGTCTGGGGCTAGAATTATTGCTCTCACTCTACCGATCGCAGCGATACCTCACATGTGTGATTTGAACACCGCTTTCATATATGCGTTCGCTTCTGCACGCAAGCTTGGCGGGACAGGGCGCGTTTAAAATATTTTTTTTTTATTTTAACTTTTATTTTTATTTTTTTCACTGTTCTTTAAAAAAAAAAAAAAAAAAAAAAAATGTGTGTCACTTTTATTCCTATTACAAGGAATGTAAAAATCCCTTGTAATAGAAAAAAGCATGACAGGTCCTCTTGTATATGAGATCTGGGGTCAGAGAGACCTCACATCTCATATTTACACTAAAATGCAATTTAAAAAAAAATTGTCATTTGAAAAAAATAAATAAAATGCCCCTCTAAGAGCTATGGGGGGCAATGACTTGGAGACAGGTGGGGGGCTTGGGGCTATCTTCCCCTCACTTGTCTCCATGTCAGGCCAGGGACAGGTCCGGATCGCCGTCACGGACCCGGCTCCTAACTTTTTTAGCTGGCTCCTAGATTCCAAGCAAATTTGTCAACCCCTGTTTTACACTTTCTTTGTGAAATGGTAGGGGTACTTTTGTACCCCCTTACCATTTCAAACAGGGGGGGGGGCCGGGATCTGGGGGTCCCCTTGTTAAAGGGGGCTTCCAGATTCTGATAAGCCCCCCGCCCGCAGACCTCCACAACCACCGGCCAGGGTTGTGGGGATGAGGCCCTTGTCCTCATCAACATGGGGACAAGGTGCTTTGAGGGGTCACAGACCCCCAAAGCATCCTCCCAATGTTGAGGGCATGTGGCCTGGTACGGTTCAGGAGGGAGGGGGGGCCGCTCTCTCGTCCCCCCCTCTTTTCCTGCGGCCTGCCAGGTTGCGTGCTCGGATAAAGGGTCTGGTATGGATTTTTAGGGGGAACCCCACGTCAATTTTTTTTTAAATTTGACGCGGGGTTCCCCTTAATATCCATACCAGACCTGAAGGGTCTGGTTATGGATATTTAGGGGGAACCCCACGTCAATTTTTTTCTTAAATTTGAGGCAGGGTTCCCCTTAATATCCATACCAGACCTGAAGGGCCTGGTAATTGAATTTGGGGGACCCCCACGCTTTTTTTTAAATTTATTTATTTATTTATTTTATCAATGACTTTCAATGAGTGTTCTCTGTATTACGGAGCCGACAATTCATTATAGCTGCGAGTGATTTTAAAGGACTTTTTTTCCTGCATAAATGACACTTTGTGCAGGGACAATTCTAAGCACGGGAAACATGCGCCCCTTCACAGGCATACTAAAGACAACCCCCCCCTACGAAATTTAAAAGGAATATTACACTTTTATTGTTTCACTTTAATCATTATTAAAATCACTGCTCCAGAAAAAACGGCCGTTTTTAAAACTTTTTTTTGCATTGATACATGTCCCCTGGGGCAGGACCCAATCTCCTATTCTATATCGAACTGTTGTAATAACGAAAACGAACGAAAATAAAGCATTTATTTATGTCGGATTTTCGTTTTTCGGATTTTGTGCTTTCGTTATCGTTTGTCAAAACGAAAACGAAAATAGCTGAAATTCGGACGAAAATGCGTTCGGACGAAAACGAATGCACATGTCTAGTGGGTGGTCTGAAGAGGGCTGTGCATAGGAGATGCCCTCACAATCAAGTCAAGATGTGCCATGTTGATAGACTCATACCCAAAAAGACTGAGTGCTGTAATAAAATCAAAAGGTGCTTAACCACTTGCTTACTGGGCACTTAAACACCATTCTGCCCAGACCAATTTTCAGCTTTCGGTGCTCTCACAATTTGAATGACAATTACTCAGTCATGCAACACTGTACCCAAATGAATTTTTTGTCCTTTTTTTCCCACAAATAGAGCTTTCTTTTGGTGGTATTTGATCACCTCTGGGGTTTTTATTTTTTGCGCTATAAATGAAAAAAGACCGAAAATTTTGAAAAAAAACGCATATTTCTTTGTTTCTGTGACAAAATTATGCAAATTATTAATTTTTCTTCATAAATTTTGGTCACAATTTATACTGCTACATATCTTTGGTAAAAATAACCCAAATTAGTGGATATTATTTGGTCTTTGTGAAAGTTAGAGAGTCTACAAGCTGTGGTGCGAATCGCACAAAATTGATCACATCTGATGTACTGGTGGCCTATCTCGCTTCTTGTGACCCGAACAAGTCAGGAAAGTACAAATACCCCCCAAATGACCCCTTTTTGGAAAGTAGACATTCCAAGGTATTTAGTAAGAGGCATGGTGAGCTTTTTGATGTTGTCATTTTTTTCCCACAATTCTTTGCAAAATGAAGATTTTTCATTTTTTTTATTTTTCTCCACAAAATTGTCATTGTAATAGGTTATTTCTCTCACGTGGCATGTGTATACCACAAATGACACCCCCCAAAAAATTCTGCTACTCCTCCTGAGTATTACAATACCACATGTGTGGGACTTTTTCACAGCCTGGCCACATAGAGAGGCCCAACATGCAGGGAGCGCCATCACGTGTTCTAGAAGCATAAATTACACATCTAACTTGTTGACTATTTATTACACTTTTGAAATACCAGGACAATGACACGTGACACTGATGACAGATGGCACTGATACGTGGCAATGATGACACTTATACGTGGCACTGATGACACGTGGCACTGATGACAGATGGCACTAATATGTGGCACTGATGACAGATGACACTAATTTGTGGCACTGATGACACGTGGCACTAATACGTGGCACTGATGACACGTGGCACTAATACGTGGCACTGATGGCACGTGGCACTAATACGTGGCACTGATGACACGTGGCACTAATACGTGGCACTAATACGTGCCACCGGTGACAGATGGCACTAATACGTGGCACCAATGACGCGTGACACTGATGACAGATGGCACTGATAAGTGGCATTGATGACACGTGACACTGACAACAGATGGCACGTGACACTGACAGGTGGCACTGATGACAAATGGCACTGATGACAGATGGCACTATGTGGCACTGACACGTGGCACTGACGACACGTGGCACTGGGGGCAGGTGGCACTGGGGGCAGGTGGCACTGGGGGCAGGTGGCACTGGGGGCAGGTAGCACTGGGGTGGATGGCACTGGGGGCAGGTAGCACTGGGGTGGATGGCACTGGGGGCAGGTAGCACTGGGGTGGATGGCACTGGGGGCAGGTGGCACTGGGGTGGATGGCACTGGGGGCAGGTGGCACTGGGGTGGATGGCACTGGGGCGGATGGCACTGGGGCAGATGGCACTGGGGCGGATGGCACTGCTGGGGGTGGATGGCACTGCTAGGGGAGGATGGCACTGCTAGGGGAGGATGGCACTGCTAGGGGAGGATGGCACTTTATTTAATTTTTTTACTTTTTTTTCTTTCAGTCAGAACGGCTGCCGCTGCAGCCGTTCATCTCTCCCCTCTCGCACTGTCTGTGCGAGGAAGGAGAGCGGCGCTGAGAGATGATCTCATATGTAAACATATGAGATCATCTCCCATTGGATACGCCGATCACGCTGTAAACGGCCGCTGTGATTGGCCGTTTACAGCGATCTGTGTTTGCCTGTCCCCGGGGGACACGGCGAACACAGAACTTCCGCGATGCGCGCCCGCGGCGGCGCGCATTGCGGAAGTAAACATCACGCCGTCCAGGGACGACAACCCGGACGAAGGCGCCTGCTCTACTGCCGTCATTCGGCCATAGGGCGGGCGCGAGGAGGTTAAACACCTATTAGTTTAAGGCTGTGCACATTTTTTATTTTTACTTCCCTCCACCTAAAAGATTTCAGTTTGTTGATCAACTGAGTTGTACAGTTTATAGGTCATAATAAGCCTAGTTCATGCGAATGCGGGTTTGAAATCATGCGAGTTCAGCTGAATTTCAAACTGGCATTTCAGTCCAACTTCGAGGGGCGATTTGAGAGACATCTGTGCGGGTTCATGCGCAGATCTCTATTGAAATCACCTCCAAAGTTGGCAAAAGTAGTGCAGGAACTACTTTTAAGAATCGGTGCAGCGCCTCAAAGTTGGTATCGCACCAATTGAGATGTTGCCAGCAACAGGCTCTGATTTGGCATGTGTACACTTTTTTTATCCACTGTACTTGTACATTGTTGTGCACTGGCTCCTCCCTGCTCTTAGATTAATATGCTTAGCATTTTTTAAGGCTGGGGAGGAGAGGACTACATCATATTGGACATCCTCCTGCCATGAAATTAGGTGGGCTGTGTATGACTTGCTGCAGCATCTAACAAACAGAAAAGTGAAATTAAAGTACCGTAATAATTTTTAGTAGATTAGAGGAGTCTGTACAATTGTGCAAGGGGGACATAGAGTTCAGTAACTTATGTTTACTTTTGGATAATGAATTGCGGGCAAAAAAACAGTCATGCACAGCTTGATTTATTTTTCATTACAAGATGAAACTTGTCAACTCATCCACTAGACCGCAGCTCTCACCTTTCACACAGATTAGACAAATACCTTAAAAAGTGATAAGCTGCCCTTATCCTCTATTATATTATAGACACTATTCAAAGTTCAAGACAAGTGTGATGATGGTAGTATGATGAAAACCTCTGTTCCTCGCGTTACCCACAAGCCAATGAGTTATTGAGTGGAAATTGTCACCTTAATCTTCTGTGTCTAAATCGTATAAATAAAACCAATGAGACTTAAGGATTTAAAATTTCCTTGTTTCTCTAGATAGTTTTTAAATATTAGGCCTCACTTACAGGGGCATACTTACGTTTACGCCTGTGTGAGGGCCGAGTTTGTCTGCACAAGGATGCAAAGGTGTTCCATGCATGTCTATTGGGATGTAGCCGCTGTTCCCAATGTGGCATCTACATGGGTGCGTGTCCCCAAACACACACAGTCTGTGTTCAGGGACACACACACCTGCACCCATACAGCTGTCAAACTGAGAGCAGTGGCACAGGAATGCACAAACATCCCATTTACATCAATTGGGATGCAGTGGCTGCACCGACCCAGCCACTGCTCCAAATCTGACATCCATGGAGAAGTGTCCCCGAATGCAGGCAAACAAGGCCTAAATGTAAATGGAGGAAGCCATATTTGCCCTTTACATATGTAGGCTGTGCTTCTTGCCTAGCAATATTGAATTGTATCTCGAATGAGATCTTAGCAGGTAAATACCAGCCCACAATTTTCATACGTCTGTCGTAAGGGCCTTCATCTGAGTCCAACTGGCCACTGCCCCTTTACACCTTACACAGGGTAGCTAAGGCCGAGACTCTGACTACTTGCCCTAATAGTAAGGCTAGTAAGCAAATGAGAAAAATGGCAGATTGGAGCATGCCAAGTGATCTCTGCCAGAATTGATACACTAACCTGCCAGCACCTTTAACCACTTGCCTTCTGGGCCAATTGTGACACTTCTCACATGCATGGAATTTCCAGCATTTTTTTTTTTACTAGAAAATGATTTTGAACTCCCAAACATTATATATTTTCTGAAAGCAGAGGCCCTGGAGAATGAAATGTTGGGTGCGCAATTGTTTATGCTGCAGTAAATTTGCAGAGCTGTTTATCAAATTCAAATTAAAAAAATAAAAATAAAAAACAATAATACACTTTAAATGAATTTTAGTGCACAGAAACACAATACCCAATTTTTTGTTAAAATATAAAAGAGGATGTTACATTGAGTTAAATAGATACTCAATGGGGGTTATTTACTAAAGGCAAATCCACTTTGCACTACAAGTGCAGTCGCTGTAAATCCGAGGGGGACATGCAAGTAAAATAAAAAACAGCATTTTAGCTTGCACATGATTGGATAATAAAATCAGCAGAGCTTCCCCTCATTTCAGATCTACCCCTCAGATTAACAGTGACTGCACTTTCAGTGCAATTTCAAGTGCACTTGTAGTGCAAAGTGGATTTGCCTTTCGTAAATAACCTCCACTGCATCATGCTTTAAAACTGCACATGCCTGTGGAATGGTGACAAAATGATAGTACATTCAATTATCCACAAACAACGATTCAAGAGCTTTAACAGGTTACTAGTTTAGAGTTAAACATGAGCTCTGGTGCTAGAATTATTGCTCTCACTCTGACTTTTGCAGTTACAGATGCATGCTGGAATTATGTGTGCATCCGCGTAGAAGCATGGGGGTGGGGGGGGGTGGTTTACACTTTTATTTTATTCGATTTTTGTATTTAAAGCGGAGCGCCACCCTAAAGTGGACCTTCCGCTCATTGAAATCCTCCCCCCCTCCAGCGCCACAATTGGCACCTTTCAGGGGGGAGGGGGTGCAGGTACCTGTACAGTACAGGTATCTGCACCCACTTCCGGCGTAGATTCTGCAGAAGGCACGCTCCTTTACGCAGAATCTACGCCCCTTTCCGAAAGTCCCCCGCTGCCTTGCTGGGAAACACACGGATCCCAGAGACAACGGGGACTATCCTTATTGAGCAGCGCGACTCGCGAATGCGCAGTAGGGAACCGGGAAATGAAGCCGAAAGGCTCCACTTCCTGATTCCCATACCCAAGATGGTGGCGGCAGCACCCGAGAGACGATCGAGAGATCGGCTTCGGGTGCCGACATCGCGGGCGCGCTGGGCGGGTAAGTGTCACTATTTTAAAAGTCAGCAGCTGCAGTATTTGTAGCTGCTGGCTTTTAAAAAAAAAAAAAAAAAAAAAAAAAAAACGCGGACTCCCGGCGGACTCCCGCTTTAAAGGAGTTGCAAATGCAGACATTTTTTTTTTTTTATCTTAATGCAGGGGTCTCAAACGTGCAGCCCTCCAGCTGTTGCAAAACTACAAATCCCATCATGCTTTTGCCTGTGGGAGTCATGCTTGTAACTGTCAGGCTTGCAATGCCTCATGGGACTTGTAGTTTTGCAACAGCTGGAGGGCCGCCAGTTTGAGATGCCTGTCTTGATGCATTAAGATAATAAACCCTCTGTGTGTAGCAGCCTCCCCGGCACCCCCAATTACTTACCTGAGCCCATCTCTCTCCAGCGATGTGCATGAATGTCTTAGCTGTCCGGGATTCTCCTCCCGATTGACTGAGACACAGCAGCGGCACCATTGGCTCCTGCGGCTGTCAAAATCAGTTAGCCAATCAGAAGAGAGAAGGGGTGGGGCTGGGTGCTCCATGTCTGAATGGACACACGGAGCTGTGACTCGGCGTGGGTACCCCTATAGCAAGCTGCTTGCTGTGGGGGCACTTGACAGGAGGAAGGGGCCAGGAGCAGCGAAGAGGGACCCGAGAAGAGGAGGATCTGGGCTGCTCTGTGCAAAACCAACTGCACAGAGGTGGCAAGTGTAAGGTTTTTATTTTTTGCGTTATAAACAAAAAAAGAGTGACAATTTTGAAAAAAAAAAAAAACACGCAATATTTTGTACTTTTTGCTATAATAAATAACCCGATTTTTTTTTTTTTAAAGCACATTTTTTCTCAGTTTAGGCCGATATGTATTCTTCTACATATTTTTGGTAAAAAAATAAAAATAAAAAAAATAAGCGTGTTTTGATTGGTTTGCACAAAAGAAAAGAGTCTACAAAATAGGGGATAGATTTATAGTATTTGTATTATTTATTTTTGTTTTACTAGTAATGGCAGCAATCTGCGATTTTTATCGGGACTGCGACATTATGGCAGACACATCAGACACATTTTTGGGACCATTGGCATTTATACAGTGATCAGTGCTATAAAAATGCACTGATTACTGTAAAAATGTCACTGGCAGGGAAGGGGTTAACACTAGGGGGCGTTCAAGGGGTTAACTGTGTTTCCTGGTACGCGTTTCTAACTAAAGGGGAGGGGAGGGGGTTCCTAGCCAATAGTAACACACCACCTGTCACTCCTCTCAGAACAGAACAGGTATTTGTTTGTTTACACAGACATGTCCCTGTTCTGCCTCTCGATCGATCATGGCTGGCAGTCATCGTGACCATCGGCCACGAGCGTCGGCATCCACCCCGCGAACCGACATATAGCTACAATGGTTCGTGGAATTGTGCTGACATGCTGCAGTAAAATGACGGTGGCTGGTCGGCAAGGGGTTAAAGCTTGTCTATGCTGTCAGAAAAATAGATGAGGAGAGCTGAAATTACACTCTGCAGAGCTCAGTAAAGGGGGGCTCTGACAGCTGATTGGAGGGAAGGGACACTCCTCCCTTAACACAACACTGAGCAGCTGAGATTGTCAATCTGCTGGAAGTCCTGTCCCTGTCGACTTTTTTCTCTTGGTTTCAGGAAAACTTGCTGTCAGCAGTGATTCATGCTGATAGCAGAGGAATGAGGCAGCAGACAGAAATGAGACTTCGTGCTCTTAACTGAGACAAGTAGACACTATAGTGGAATATGCTTTGTTCATATTTCACGTCTGAGGTTTACAGCCACTTTAACCATTAGCCAACCTGCCGCTGTCATTATACTGTGGCAAGTTGGTTTTCCTGGGCAAAATCGCCATAGCTGTAAGTCGTCCCTTGAAACAGGCTTAGCAGGCACGCGTGCCGTCAGGGCCTTGCACTGTTCGCATAAATTAGGAGCTGATGCATGTGCGCGGCAGCCGCAATGTCCGCCAGGCACCCGCAAGAGAGATCTGTCAAAGTAATCAGACAGATCCTCTGTTCTGGCAGGGAGAAAAGAGATCTGCTGTTTCTAGTGATTAGAAACAGCGATGTCTCTTTACTCCCAGTCACTACACTGCCCCCACAGTTAAGAACACCTCCCTAGGACACACTTAACCCCTTAATCGCCCCCCTAGTGTTAACCCCTTCCCTGCCAGTGACATTTATACAGTAATCAGTGGCAATTTTTAGCTCTGATCACTATATAAATGTCATTGGTCCCAAAAAAATAAAGTGTCAAAAGTGTCCGCCGCAATGTCGCAGTCTTGCTAAAAATTGCAGATCATATATATATTAATTAAAATGCCATAAATCTATCCCCTATTTTGTAGCCGCTATAACTTTTGCGCAAACCAATTAATATCCGCTTATTGCAAAAAAATGTTTTACCAAAAATACCTAGAAGAATACATATTGGCCTAAACTGATGAATGCATTTGTTTTAAATTTGGGGATATTTATTATAGCGAAAAGTAAAAATATTGTATTTTTTTTCAAAATTGTTGCTTTTTTTTATATAGTAAAAAAGAAAAACTGCAGAGGTGATCAAATACCCCCAAAAGAAAGCTCTATTTGTGGGAAAAAAGGACATCAATTTTGTTTGGGTACAGCATCGCACGACCGTGCAATTGTCAGTTAAAAAATGGCCCGCTCATTAAGGGGGCAAATCTTTCTGGGGCTGAAGTGGTTAAGATTCTCTCCTGGTCCTGCATGGTCTTATATAAGTGTAATGCATTACACTGCATGAAAACAAAAAGAACATGGTGTCTTTTCACAGCTTGCCAAAGAAGGGATTAAGATCAAAAATCAGGTCAGTGCCTAAAGCAGAAACAAATTTCATTGGGGTGGTGGTATAATTTATTTATATATATATATATATATATATATATATATATATATATATATATATATATAGTCATTGGCCGAAATGCGTAAGATTTTCTACTCTGTACTTATCCTGTGGCAAATGAAGAAGATTTTTACATGGTGAATGATTCGAGCTTCTGGCCGCCTATTCCAGTTAATACTACAGATTGATTGAAGGGAAGACACTCTCAGCCTGTGCACCCATACCTCACCTCCCTGTGTAAATCCCAGTGAACACTGCCCCTGTTCTACGAATACGCTGCACTAATACATTTTTTTTTGAGACTGCTTAGGGCATGGGTCTTCAAACTACGGCCCTCCAGTTGTTCAGGAACTACAATTCCCATCATGCCTAGCCATGTCTGTGAATGTCAGAGTTTTACAATGCCTCATGGGATGTGTAGTTTCGCAACAGCTGGAGGGCCGTAGTTTGAGGATCCCTGGCTTAGGGCATCCCACTCCCTCGAAAAGACAAGCCAAAAGAAACACCCGTACCTCTTTAAACATTGAGTTTCGTACGTTTTTTTTTTTTTTTTTTTTTACAGCGCGTCAAAATGGGGATTTCCTAGGCCACTTTTAGAGCGTCAATAACAATTAATGGCATCGCAAGCGTGACATGCATTTTTCAGACATTTCTGCGAGTGATCCCGAACAGGGCCTTAGGTCTCGTTCACACGGGCAGGAAGGGGGCTGTAAAAATAGGCGGTTAAGAGATAGTTTTACCATTTCCCTCAAAAGCGGAGTTGCAAGTTAACATGTACAGCAGCCACACACTGCCACAGTGCAGAAATATCTATACCACAGGTTTCCCTTGGCAAACACAACCCATTCAAATGAATGGGGACTCACCACAACCATATGTAATGCAGAGATGTGGGCTTTGAATGGTTAACACAGGTGTTTAGGTGGTGACATTCCATCTCTGACAAACGATCCATGATAGAGGGGCAGCAATGACAGCCACACATGTAATCAAGCCCTTACACTCATCCGTGTCTCCTAGGCCAGTCGACTTTTCCTAGAGTGTCAGATGCTGGGCTTCCCCACTACATGCTGTGGTTCCTTCCTCTGACCCCTATGTCAATGCTGGGTCCTGTACTGGGGGGTTAGAGGAAAGAACCACTGTTCACGGGGAAAGGGAGAGACATCCTACACTCACATTAGTTCTTGTTCACATTTTTGCGTCTGCATATTCCATATGAGGCCAAAAATGCACCATCACACCAAAATAAGTGCCTGCACCTTTTTCGAACAGAAATGGTGTTGGTTTTCCCCAGGTTGGCATTGTGTCCACCATAGCCTTTGTGTTGGCAGAGCAGAGTAGGACTGGCCAGGAGGGATTGCTGTGATGCAGTTGGTCAGCTTAAAAATGTATCGCAATATGTGTGAACTAAAAAGCCCTGCTTTTCAATTGTAAAGTGTGCTAAAAAGGGTATACAGCAGTGCCCAGAGGGTTAAATCCGTATTTCTAGCACCTTTTTCCAAGATGTGTGGAACCACGCTGCATAGGTGTGAAGAGGCTCCATAGACGATAACAGGATTCTGTCTGCGTGACGGCTGATAAATAAATAAATCACACAGGTGTAAGGCTAGGTGCACACTTTGTGTGTATCGGGAATGTGTGCATAATTGTGCGCTTTCCCAACATGCGCAGAGAGATGCTGCCCTCCAGCAGACACACGGCAGTGGCGTTAATTCTTAATGGCACACCCACACATCTGATAACATGTGCTTTCGCACACGCCAAAACGCATGGGTCTGCAGCACTATGTGGATTGGTGCAGTGCGATTTTGAAACAGGATCAGGCCAAATTCACATTTTCGCATATTGGAATCGTGGGCAAAATCACGTGATTCTGCTGCGATTGCAGAAAATTGTGCAACGCACTTGCGGTGCCATTATTTCTTAAATTGAAGCTAAAGCCCCCCCATCCCGTGAAAAAATGTAAGTCAGCAGATACAAATACTGTAGCTGCTGACTTTTAATTTTAGAACACTTACCTGTCCTGGGATCCCACAATGTCCGCACCCCAGATGATTTTTTTAATTGCCTCTCGGGTGCTGCCGCCACCATTCCTTTCAAGGAAAACCAGCAGTGAAGCCTTACGGCTTCATAGCTGGTTCCCGCGTGCACGAAGTGTGATGCGCTTTCAGAAGGGCCTTGCGGCAGGGGACCGAACTTCCAGGGGACCTCGCCGTGGCATGTACCCACCCCCCCCAAACTGAAAAGGTGGCAAATGCGGCAGCAAATGTGGGGGGAGAGGATGCAAATAAAGCGTCCCCTTTTGGTTGAAGCTCTGCTTTAATGGCACCTAGAGTTGCCACCTCATCCCTTTAAACCCGAACACATATGAATTACACAGGTTCTGAGGCCAATTTAATGCAGATGAGAAGTGAGTTTAATTATCACCTTAATCAGCCACAGAACCTGTGTAATTCATGTGTTCGGTTTTAAAGGGATGAGGTGGCAACCCTAATGTGGTATGTGAGCTTCTTCGGAGCAGAGGGAGGCCCATTCAAAAACACACCACAAAAACACAACGTGGCGGCGTCACTCTAATGGGAACGGGGGCCTCGGGGACTTCAAAACACACCACAAATACACAATGTGGCAGCGTCACTCTGGTGGGAACAGGGGCCTCGGGGACTTCAAAAACACACCACAAATACACAACGTGGCAGCATCACTCTGGTGGGAAAGGGGGACTTCAAAAAACACACCACAAATACACAACGTGGCAGCATCACTCTGGTGGGAAAAGGGGACTTCAAAAAACACACCACAAATAAACAACGTGGCAGCGTCACTCTAATGGGTACTGGGGCCTCGGGGACTTCAAAAACACACCACAAATACACAACGTGGCAGCGTCACTCTGGTGGGAACAGGGGCCTCAGGGACTTCAAAAACACACCACAAATACACAACGTGGCAGCGTCACTCTGGTGGGAACAGGGGCCTCCAAAAACACACCACAAATAAACAACGTGGCAGCGTCACTCTAATGGGTACTGGGGCCTCGGGGACTTCAAAAACACACCACAAATACACAACGTGGCAGCGTCACTCTGGTGGGAACAGGGGCCTCAGGGACTTCAAAAACACACCACAAATACACAACGTGGCAGCGTCACTCTGGTGGGAACAGGGGCCTCCAAAAACACACCACAAATAAACAACGTGGCAGCGTCACTCTAATGGGTACTGGGGCCTCGGGGACTTCAAAAACACACCACAAATACACAACGTGGCAGCGTCACTCTGGTGGGAACAGGGGCCTCAGGGACTTCAAAAACACACCACAAATACACAACGTGGCAGCGTCACTCTGGTGGGAACAGGGGCCTCAGGGACTTCAAAAACACACCACAAATACACAACGTGGCAGCGTCACTCTGGTGGGAACAAGGGCCTCCAAAAACACACCACAAATACACAATGTGGCAGCATCAATCTAATGGGAACGGGGGCCTCTGGGACTTCAAAAAACACACCACAAATACACAATGTGGCAGCGTCACTCTGGTGGGATTGGGGGCCACTAGAACTTCTTTTCCATGTAGCCCATTCAACTCAATAAGCTGTCCTATACGTGACATGTGGGGCCGCACGGAAAGGCGTGTGCACTCTGTCGCATGCACAAAGTGCGAGCCTAGCCTAAACGCAGATTAGTTTTGCATGCCATGGATAGGGTTGCCACCTCACCCCCTTTAAATCCTCACACATATGAATTTCACAAGTTCTGAGGCTAATTTAATGCAGATGAAGCACTGAGTTTAATTAAAATCTTAATAATCCACAGAACCTGCGTTATTAATATGTGGCTTTAAACTGGGATGAGGTGGCAGCTCAAGCCATGGAAGATTCTGGTGACTACCAGAAAGGCGAGTGCCCTAGGCCCTTGTTTTTGCATGGACGTTTTATCTTGAAGCTGACAGGGTTGCTTTAGCCACGCCTCCTAAAGAGATAAGCAAAATAACGCTATTGCAAAAAAGCTGAATATTGCTGCTGGCACTGCGGGGACATTCTAGTCCGTCCTGTCACAGCGCCCCCCACAGTACAGGCGTCCCCCTGCTCTGAGCTCTCCCCAGCCTGTCCTCTCTAAGAGGAGCCCTCCAGCTTACCTGCAGCCGACCTCTAAGCCTGATACCAGAAGACTGTACACTGACACCAGAGACAACGTTGTACTGTGTCCACCCCCTGTGATCACATGACACACCCTGACAACACAGGCCAAAGTTGAGCAACGTTATTATGTAATGTCGTCGGACAGGAAATAGGACGAGTACAGGCTCTCCTGCTTCCAGGGCTCAGGAACTGCCCCTGCCTTCTGTAATGCAGAGATCTACACAGCAATGCTCATAGACAGTCATACCACGAGCAGACAGGCAGCTATGTGACTGCATATAATAAACACCAGTCATGATAGAGCAAACACAATGCATATGCACAACTGTCCCTGATTTCCACACACTGTCCCTGATTTCCACACACTGTCCCTGATTTGGAATAATGTCCCTCTTTCATCCTGATTTGCCCCTCATTTTGGTCTGATCTATATAGTTATATATAAAATTCACTTTTTATCTTTCAGAAAGTGTTTCCCAGTGCTAAACCTTTCATCCAATTTCTAAATGACTGCATTTGTAAATTAAAAAGCCAGAACAGGCATACCCCACTTTTAACCACTTTCAGACCCGACCATTTTGCAGGCCAATGACCAGACCACTTTTTGTGATTCGGCACTGCGTCGCTTTGACAGTTGTGCGCTCATGCGGCGTGGCTCCCAAACAAAATTGACGTCCTTTTTTTCCCACAAATAGAGCTTTCTTTTGGTGGGATTTGATCACCCCTGCGGTTTTTATTTTTTGCGCTATAAACCAAAAAAAGCGTCAATTTTGAAAAAAACGCATTATTTTTTACTTTTCGCTATAATAAATATCCCCCAAAAATATATAAAAAAACTGTTATTTTTCCTCAGTTTAGGCCGATACATATTCTTCTACATATTTTTGGTTAAAAAAATCGCAATAAGCGATTATTGATTGGTTTGCGCAAAATTTATAGCGTTTACAAAATAAGGAAGAGTTTTATGCCATTTTTATTAATATTTTTTTTTTACTAGTAATGGCGGCGATCAGCGATTTTTATTGTGATTGCGACATTATGGCGGACACATCAGACATTTTTGACACATTTTTGGGACCATTGTCATTTATACAGCAATCAGTGCTATACAAATGCACTGATTCCTGTGTAAATGACACTGGCAGTGAAGGGGTTAACCAGGGGGTGGCAGTGTAGGGGTTAAGTGTGTCCTAGGGGCTTGTTACTAACTGTGGGGGGCGTGGCTGTGTGTTGGTGAACACTGATCTCTGCTCCAATCACAGGGAGCAGAGATCAGTCTCATTTGTTGCTAGGCAGAACGGGGAGATGCTGTTTACATCAGCATCTCCCCTTTCTCCCTCCCCGTGAGACGATCGAGTCCGCGGGACCCACGGTCGGACTCGCGGGGGTCCCGACCGACACGTGCGCGCACCGGCGGCGGCGCTCACGCGATGGCATGGCGACGTACCTGTACGCCAGTTTGCCTGTCCGTGCCATTCTGCTGACATACATCGTCGTGCGCCGGTCGGGAAGTGGTTAAGTACACAATGGGGTTTATTTACTAAAGCTGGAAAATGCAAAATCAGGCTCACTTCTGGATAGAAAGCAATGAGCTTCTAACCCCAGCTTGTTCAATTAAGCTTTGGTAATAAAACCTGGAAGCTCATTGCTTTCTATGCAGAAGTGAGCCTGATTTTCCAGATTTTGTAAATAAACCCCACTGTGTACTTAAAAATGGGGTGTGCCTGTATAAAGGAATAGTAGCAGTAAAAAAAAGTAGTCGTGGGTGTAACTAATAATTTTTCCTTTGTAATTCTCCTTTAGGCTGGGTTCACACCGCTGCGGGGGGAGAACCGGATGTGATTCGCACAGCAAATCACATCCGATCTCCGTAGCGCTGCGAGTTCAGCCATACAGATAGTATGGCTGAACTCGCAGCGGTCCCGCAGCAAACTCGCACGGGACCCTTTTTTGGGTCCGCAACGGAATCGGATCGCATGGGGGTTCACACCATGCGATCCGATTCCTGTGCGAGTCGGCAGATCGCACTGCGATGTGCCGACGGATCTGGGGGTGTCATTAACATAACATTGACACCCCCAGCCGTCCGCATAGGGCAGTGTGAACTGCCGGCGGGAGGTATGCGATGCGGGAAAACGCCGCGGATTCGCGGCGTTCCCGCGGCGTTCCCGCATCGCAGCAATGTGAACCTAGCCTTAAGGGGGCATGACAGGGTGTGTGTCCTAGATATTTTTGCTAATAGGTGTCCCACCTCTCTCCCGGGTTAGCCGCCCCCCCCCCCCCCCATATCAACATTATTGAAAAAATCGTATGCAGTTTGTTAGATCTTTGTTATATCTGGTTAGATCAACTGTTATTTACATTAGATCTCACACAGAAGAAGCAATATTAACAGTTATTTGCTGGGGGGGCTAACCTGTCATCGGCCCCCCCTTATCAAAAAATTTACCAAACAATTAGCTATTGGAGGAGAGGGCTGGCCCCCCCTTATCAAATTTTCTGGGCAAAAATCATTCACGCTAATAGATATTCGTTAGATCCGTTAAGATGAAGTGGTTTTAATGTTAGATCTCATATAATTTAAGACATATTCCACATCAGAATAGACATATTAGGTGGTACATATGGACGGGTTAGCCCCCCCCCCCCCCCTTATCAAATTTTCTGGCCAAAAATCATTCAAGCTAATAGATATTCGTTTGATCCGGTAAGATCAAGTGGTTTTAACCACTTCAGCCTCGGACCAATAAACACCTTAAGGACCAGGGGTCTTTTTACAATTTCGCACTGCGCTGTTTTAACTGGTAATTGCGCAGTCATGCAATATTGTACCCAAACGAAATTTGCGTCCTTTTCTTCCCACAAATAGAGCTTTCTTTTGATGGTATTTGATTGCCTCTGCGATTTTTATTTTTTGCGATATAAATGGAAAAAGAGCGAAAATTTTGAAAAAAAATGATATTTTCTTCTTTTTGTTATAAGAAAAATCGAATAAACTAAATTTTAGTCATACATTGAGGGCAAAATTTATTCAGCCACATTCTTTAGTAAGAAAAATGTCAATAAGCGTATATTTTTTGGTTTGCGCAAAAGTTATAGCGTCTACAAACTAGAGTACATTTTCTGGAATTTACACAGCTTTTAATTTATGACTGCCTATCTCATTTCTTGAGGTGCTAAAATGGCAGGGCAGTACAAACCCCCCCCCAAATGACCCCATTTTGGAAAGTAGACACCCCAAGGAAACTGCTGATGGGTATGTTGAGCCCATTGAATATTTATTTTTTTTGTCCTAAGGGATTGAATAATGACAAAAAAAAAAAATGTACAAAAAGTTGTCACTAAATGATATATTGCTCACACATGCCATGGTTATATGTGGAATTGCACCCCAAAATATATTCCGCTACTTCTCCCGAGTACGGGGATACCACATGTGTGGGACTTTTTGGGAGTCTAGTCGCGCACGGCATCCCGAAAACCAATCACCACCTTCAGGATTTCTAAGGGTGCAAATTTTTGATTTCACCCGTCACTACCTATCACAGCCATAAAAAGCCAAAATAGCACAAAACCCCCCAAAATGACCCCATTTTGGAAAGTAGACACCCCAAGCTATTTACTGAGAGGCATGTTGAGTCCATGGAATATTTTATATTTTGCCACAAGTTGCGGGAATATTACAAACTTTTTTTTTTTGCACAAAGTTGTCACTAAATGATATATTGCTCACACATGCTATGGGCATATGTGAAATGACACCCCAAAATACATTCTGCTGCTTCTCCAAAGTACAGGGATACCACATGTGTGGGACTTTTTGGGAGCCTAGCCGCGTACGGGACCCCGAAATCCAAGCACCGCCTTCAGGATTTCTAAGGGCATAATTTTTTTATTTTACTCCTCACTACCTATCACTACCTATCACAGTTTTGACGGCCATAAAATGCCAAGATGGCACAAAACCCCCCCAAATGACCCCATTTTGGAAAGTAGACACCCCAAGGAAACTGCTGATGGGTATGTTGAGCCCATTGAATATTTATTTTTTTTGTCCTAAGGGATTGAATAATGACTAAAAAAAAAAAAAAATGTACAAAAAGTTGTCACTAAATGATATATTGCTCACACATGCCATGGTTATATGTGGAATTGCACCCCAAAATATATTCAGCTACTTCTCCCGAGTATGGGGATACCACATGTGTGGGACTTTTTGGGAGTCTAGTCGCGTACGGCACCCCGAAAACCAATCACCACCTTCAGGATTTCTAAGGGTGCAAATTTTTGATTTCACCCCTCACTACCTATCACAGTTTCGAAGGCCATAAAATGCCAAAATAGCACAAAACCCCCCAAAATGACCCCATTTTGGAAAGTAGACACCCCAAGCTATTTACTGAGAGGCATGTTGAGTCCATGGAATATTTTATATTTTGCCACAAGTTGCGGGAATATTACAAACTTTTTTTTTTTTGCACAAAGTTGTCACTAAATGATATATTGCTCACACATGCTATGGGCATATGTGAAATGACACCCCAAAATACATTCTGCTGCTTCTCCTGAGTACAGGGATACCACATATGTGGGACTTTTTTGGAGCCTAGCCGCGTACGGGACCCCGAAATCCAAGCACCGCCTTCAGGATTTCTAAGGGCATAATTTTTTTATTTTACTCCTCACTACCTATCACTACCTATCACAGTTTTGACGGCCATAAAATGCCAAGATGGCACAAAACCCCCCCAAATGACCCCATTTTGGAAAGTAGACACCCCAAGCTATTGGCTGAGGGCCATCTTGAGACTATTGAATATTTTTTTTTTGTCCCAAGGGATTGAATAATGACAAAAAAAAATTAAAAAATTTTTTTTTACAAAAAGTTGTCACTAAATGATATATTGCTCACACATGCCATGGTTATATGTGGAATTGCACCCCAAAATATATTCAGCTACTTCTCCCGAGTATGGGGATACCACATGTGTGGGACTTTTTGGGAGTCTAGTCGTGTACGGCACCCCGAAAACCAATCACCACCTTCAGGATTTCTAAGGGTGCAAATTTTTGATTTCACCCCTCACTACCTATCACAGTTTCGAAGGCCATAAAATGCCAAAATAGCACAAAACCCCCCCAAATTACCCCATTTTGGAAAGTAGACACCCCAAGCTATTTACTGAGAGTCATGTTGTCTGAACGAAAAAAAAGAGATTGATCGGTGGGTATGCCCACCATTAGATACCTCCCTTCATCCACCCACTTCTAATGATGGACATACATGCACCATTTATATATGCCGAAGCATGGGGGCATCCTCCCGCAAAAAAGTTATGCCGCGTACATACGTTCAAACTTTTCCATGGGCAAGCCCCCTGTCGGAATTTTGACCGTATGTACGCGGCATTAGGAGCAAAATCGCTCCTCCACCCCTTATGCCCCCATGCTTCGGCATATATGCTCTTTTTTAACTGTGGTGGTGAAATCACCTCCTACAGCACTGGAGTCACGGCTTTATGTATCGTGGGAGCAAACGCTGTTGCTGTCAAGATAAATAAATCCACGCTGCAGCTGAATGGCGTACCTGCTAAGCAAATTATGGTTAACGTTAAAACAAAGTAACATCACAGGAAAACCTGACCATACCATACCTGCAAAGCAAATGCCAAAAAAAACTGTAAAAAATAAAACATTTTTTAACACAACCTGTGCCTAAAATATATATATGCCGAAGCATGGGGGCATCCTCCCGCAAAAAAGTTATGCCGCGTACATACGTTCAAACTTTTCCACGGGCAAGCCCTCCGTCTGAATTTTGACCGTATGTACGCGGCATTAGGAGCAAAATCGCTCCTCCACACCTTATGCCCCCATGCTTCGGCATATATGCTCTTTTTTAACTGTGGTGGTGAAATCACCGCCTACAGCACTGGAGTCACGGCTTTATGTATCGTGGGAGCAAACGCTGTTGCTGTCAAGATAAATAAATCCGCGCTGCAGCTGAATGGCGTACCTGCTAAGCAAATTATGGTTAACGTTAAAACAAAGTAACATCCCAGTAAAACCTTACCATACCATACCTGCAAAGCAATTGCCAAAAAAAACAGTAAAAAATAAAACATTTTTTAACACAACCTGTGCCTAAAATATATATATGCCGAAGCATGGGGGCATCCTCCCGCAAGAAAGTTATGCTGCGTACATACGTTCAAACTTTTCCACGGGCAAGCCCTTCGTCGGAATTTTGACCGTATGTACGCGGCATTAGGAGCAAAATCGCTCCTCCACCCCTTATGCCCCCATGCTTCGGCATATATGCTCTTTTTTAACTGTGGTGGTGAAATCACCTCCTACAGCACTGGAGTCGCAGCTTTATGTATCGTGGGAGCAAACGCTGTTGCTGTCAAGATAAATAAATCCACGCTGCAGCTGAATGGCGTACCTGAAAACATGAAAAATGGTTAACAATAACACAGTAAACAGTAAAGTATAAAAAATTAGAGAGAAAAGAGAGAGAGAGAGAGAGAGAGAGAGAGAGAGAGAACAATAAAACGACAACTATTTTTGGTTTTTATATTTTATATTTTTTTGGTTTTTTTATTTTACTTTTTTTTTTCTTTTTTTTTTATACACTTTTTTTTGAACTGTAAACTGTAACTGTAACGGTTCGGGTCTCTCAAAATGCGATGGCATCTTGGGAGACCCTGTGTAAGTGTGCCTAGCCTGTGAAATGCTGTACCCTACGCTAATACTTCACTAGTTCATGGTAGCGTTCAAAACACTCACCCTGACAAAGACCAGGATTGCCAGGACAGCGTGGACAATAAGAACGGGTGTCACGCCTATATCCGCGCTTGCTACAGACACGACATCTTTTTTGGGGGGCTCGTTGGGTAGGGGTACTCGGGAGGACATAAGAATAATGCCTCTCATGCAGCCGGCTTACTGCATTTGGTTGGGAATGGTGAGGTACAGGACCCTCTGGATACAGAAGCTCTGTGACAACCTCTCTTTGGAAGAAAAGAAAGGTTAATGTTCCGCCTGAAGTTTTGTATAGCACAAAAGCATTCAGCAAAGCCAATTGAAATAAGTAAGCAGACACTTTTTTGTACCAGCGTCTGGTCTTACGGGAAGTTAGATACGGCGCCAACATCTGGTCATTGAGGTCCACCCCTCCCATATTTTTGTTATATTCGTGGACACAGAGGGGTTTCTCCACAATACCAGTCGCCGTAGAAATTTGGACCGTCGTGTCTGCATGAAGGGAGGTAAGAACGAAAACATTCTTATTATGCCTCCACTTCATAGCGCGCAAATTATTACACCGATAGCAGGCTCTCTCCCCCAGCCTAAGACGGGAATCTACAAGCCGCTGGGGAAAGCCCCGGCGATTAGGTCGCACGGTGCCACATGCTCCAATCTGATTATCAAATAAATGACTAAACAGTGGCACGCTGGTGTAATAGTTGTCCACGTACAAGTGGTACCCCTTTCCGAATAAGGGTGACACCAATTTCCACACTATCTTGCCAGCGCTTCCTATGTAATCAGGGCAGTTCTCCGGCTCTACGTAACTATCTTTACCCTCATAAACCATAAAGCTCCATGCATAGCCTGTGGCCCTGTCACAGCACTTATAGAGCTTGACCCCGTATCTGGTACGCTTGTTGGGAATGTACTGTTTGAATGACAAGCGACCAGTAAACTTAACCAGGGACTCATCAACGCAGACAACTTTTTGGGGAGTAAACAAGTCTGCAAAACGTTGGTTGAAGTGGTTTATGAGGGGCCGAATTTTGTAGAGCCAATCGTATTCAGGGTCTCCATGTGGACGACAAAGTTCATTGTCACTGAAGTGCAAGAACCGCAAGATCTGCTCGTATCGTTTCCTGGACATGGAGTTAGAGAACACGGGCATGTGGTCAGCCGGATGCGTGGACCAATAAGCCCGCATCCGCATGAATTTATGTGTGCCCATGTTGAGGGAAAGGCCCAAAAACATCTTAAATTCGGATTGGTTTCCAATCTCTGGCAAGAGACGGCAACTGGGGATTAGCGGCGATGCGTTGACCAGCATATAAATTGGTTTGGTCCACAATAGATCTATAGAGATCTTCCGTGAGATACAGAGAATAAAAATCGAGTGGCGTAAAATCATCTGTATCCACCTGAATACCGGGTTGGGCAGTGAATGGGGGAAGTACGGGTTCTGCAGAAGTGGTGGGCACCCAATTAGGATAGGCGAATTCTGCAGGAAGGGCACTATGGGTACGACGGGCCTGTCTTTGTCTTCTTCTTGGTGGCAGCGGGACACTACTTGTGCTTGCCACCTCGCCAGCTTGAACTGCACTTATGGGACTCGCCACGTCACCACGTGATACTGCAGTGCTGGATGTACGTCCAGGGTGTACTAGGCCGCTGGTGCTTGCCAGTTCACCAAAAGGATGAGCGGCGCTAGTACTGGCTCTATACTCCATACGAGGGACTTGCGGTTCCTGCACCTCAACAACATCAGAAAATTGGGGTCGGGTACGCCTGACGTTAGCAGGGACCTCTTCTTCGTCGTCAGAGCTATCTGACATGGAGGCGCTGTCCTCTACAGGTTCGTATTCTGAGCCTGAATCTGACAGATCAGTGTCTTCCTCTTCACTATCTGTCATGCTCAGAAACGTGTAGGCCTCTTCACTAGTGTACCTTCGCTTTGCCATTTTGGGCTCTAAATTTAGGGGTACAGTAGTGAGACTCACAGGTAAAAAAGCACCTAGCCTGTCAGCGACTGTATAAAACGCTACAAAAAAAACTGTTAGCGATCGCAGGGATCAGGCCTGACTCTGCGAACGCTGCAGTTATGTGTGTTGTGTTTTGTAAGTGACAGTGATCAATCGATACTGCACTTGGGTGGGCTGGGCTGGGCTGGGCTGGGCAGAGGGGCAAAACGCAGGTGCTAGCAGGTATCTGGATTGATCCTGCTAACAATGCGTTTTTTTAGAACCCTAAATTGCTGGGCACGCTAGTATAGATCTGATCAGATCAGATATTGATCTGTTCGGATACTATACCACTAAGGGAGGTGTATGCTTTGCGCGTGGGTGTTAGCGGTACTGGCACTAACCTAGCACTGCCTGGGGCGACGCAGACCCTTTCTGACCCTAAAACCAAATTTATATCACCCGCCGGGTGATCAGGGGGTTAAACCTTTATTAGGTAATAAATGGCGGGTGCCCTGATGCTATAAAAAGCAAACTACCTAACCAGCGTCACCCGTAACACTTATACGGTGATCACTGGTGAAAGGGTTAACTAAGGGCAATCAGGGGTTAAAAACCTTTATTGGGTATTTATATGGGGGTACCTGAAGCTTTATAAAAACCTGACGGGGAACCTAAATAACTAAATAACTAACTGGCTAACCAGCGTCACCAGTGACACTTATGCAGCGATCGCTGGTGAAAGGGTTAACTCTAGGGGCAATCAACCTTTATTAGGTTATAAGGGGCAATCAACCTTTATTAGGTTATATATCGGGGTACCTAACGCTATAAAAACCTGGCGTTGAACCTAAAAAAAAACTAGCTTCCTAGCGGGACCAGTGACACTATTGCAGCGATCAGAAAAACGATCGCTTAGTGACACTGGTAAAAGAGGGTTAAAGGGTTAACTGGGAGGGCAATCAAGGGGTTAAACCTTTATTAGGGGGGGGGTAGGGGGCTACCCTGGACCTAAAGGGGCCTAACACTAGCTGCCCTGACACTTTTTACAGTCACAACTGACACTAAATGTAGTGATCAATAAATAAATGAACACTGCATTAGTGACACTGTGACTGGGGGGGGGGGGCGGGGGTCCGATCGGGGGGGGGGTGATCGGGGGGTGACTGGGGTGAAATGTGTGCCTGTGTGTACCTATGTGTCAGTGGACTGTTGGTGCACTTACTTGGACGTCTTCACTCCTCGCTGTCCGGTTCAAAAAGACCGCCACGAGGAGTGTGACATCACTTCCTCCTCCTGTGTTTACATTTTCACAGGGGAGGAAGTTCGTCACTGGCCAGGAGCGATCGAGAGGGGATGGCCAGAAACCAACGGCCATCCCCTCATCGCGGATCGCTCCGGCACCGAAAGGGACCGCCGTATCTAGCGGGAGGGGGTCCGATCGGACCCCCCACCCGCTAGAAGGCAGGCACGTACATCTACGTGATTGTGCCTGCTTGTGCCATTGTGTTGACGTACATTGGCAATACGGCGGTCCTGAAGTGGTTAATGTTAGATCTCACATAATCTCAGATATGTACCACCTAATATCTATTTTGATGTGGAATATCTCAGAAATTATGTGAGATCTAACATTAAAACCACTTGATCTTACCGGATCTAACAAATAGATTCCAAAATAGCTAACTGGTCAATGTTTTGATAAGGGGGGGCTGATGACGGGTTAGCCCCCCCCCCCCAGCAAATAACTGTTAATATTGCTTTTTCTGTGTGAGATCTAACGTAAACAACAGTTGATCTAACCTGATCTAACAAACTATACGTTTTTTTCAAAAATTTTGATATGGAGGGGGCGAACCCAGCAGAGGTCATACATAAGTATCACAGACCCCTCCCATGTACATAAGTATCACAGACTCCTCCCCATGTACATAAGTATCAGGGACTCCTCCCATGTGTATAAGTATCACAGGCTCCTCCCATGTACATAAGTATCACAGACTCCTCCCATGTACATAAGTATCACAGACTCCTCCCATGTACATAAGTATCACAGACTCCCCCCCATGTACATAAGTATCAGGGACTCCTCCGATGTGCATAAGTATCACAGGCTCCTCCCATGTACATAAGTATCACAGACTTCTCCCATGTACATAAGTATCACAGACTCCTCCCCATGTACATAAGTATCAGAGACTCCTCCCATGTGCATAAGTATCACAGGCTCCTCCCATGTACATAAGTTTTAGAGACTCCTCCCATGTACATAAGTATCACAGGCTCCTCCCATGTACATAAGTATCAGAGACTCCTTCAATGTACATAAGTATAAAGGCTCCTCCCACAGACTCCTCCCATGTACATAAGTATCACAGGCTCCTCCCATGCACATAAATATCACAGGCTCCTCCCATGCACATAAGTATCACAGACTCCTCCCATGTACATAAGTATCACAGGCTCCTCCCATGCACATAAGTATCACAGGCTCCTCCCATGCACATAAGTATCACAGGCTCCTGCCATGCACATAAGTATCACAGACTCCTCCCATGTACATAAGTATCACAGACTCCTCCCATGTACATAAGTTTCACAGGCTCCTCCCATGCACATAAGTATCACATGCTCCTCCCATGCACATAAGTATCACAGGCTCCTGCCATGCACATAAGTATCACAGACTCCTCCCATGTACATAAGTATCACAGACTCCTCCCATGTACATAAGTATCAAGGCTACTCCCATGCACATAAGTATCACAGGCTCCTCCCATGTACATAAGTATCACAGACTCCTCCCATGTACATAAGTATCACAGACTCCCCCCCATGTACATAAGTATCAGGGACTCCTCCGATGTGCATAAGTATCACAGGCTCCTCCCATGTACATAAGTATCACAGACTTCTCCCATGTACATAAGTATCACAGACTCCTCCCCATGTACATAAGTATCAGAGACTCCTCCCATGTGCATAAGTATCACAGGCTCCTCCCATGTACATAAGTTTTAGAGACTCCTCCCATGTACATAAGTATCAGAGACTCCTTCAATGTACATAAGTATAAAGGCTCCTCCCACAGACTCCTCCCATGTACGTAAGTATCACAGGCTCCTCCCATGCACATAAATATCACAGGCTCCTCCCATGCACATAAGTATCACAGACTCCTCCCATGTACATAAGTATCACAGGCTCCTCCCATGCACATAAGTATCACAGGCTCCTCCCATGCACATAAGTATCACAGGCTCCTGCCATGCACATAAGTATCACAGACTCCTCCCATGTACATAAGTATCACAGACTCCTCCCATGTACATAAGTTTCACAGGCTCCTCCCATGCACATAAGTATCACATGCTCCTCCCATGCACATAAGTATCACAGGCTCCTGCCATGCACATAAGTATCACAGACTCCTCCCATGTACATAAGTATCACAGACTCCTCCCATGTACATAAGTATCAAGGCTACTCCCATGCACATAAGTATCACAGGCCCCTGCCATGCACATAAGTATCACAGGCCCCTGCCATGCACATAAGTATCACAGACTCCTCCCATGTACATAAGTTTCACAGACTCCTCCCATGTACACAAGTATCACAGGCTCCTGCCATGCACATAAGTATCACAGGCTCCTTCCATGTACATAAGTATCACAGACTCCTCCCATGTACATAAGTATCACAGACTCCTCCCATGTACATAAGTATCAAGGCTACTCCCATGTACATAAGTATCCCAGACTCCTCCCATGTACATAAGTATCACAGGCTCCTCCAATGCACATAAGTATCACAGGCTCCTCCCATGCACATAAGTATCACAGGCTCCTCCAATGCACATAAGTATCACAGGCTCCTCCCATGCACATAAGTATCACAGGCTCCTCCCATGCACATAAGTATCACAGGCTCCTCCCATGTACATAAGTATCACAGGCTCCTCCCATGTACATAAGTATCAAGGCTACTCCCATGTACATAAGTATCTCAGACTCCTCCCATGTACATAAGTATCACAGGCTCCTCCCATGTACATAAGTATCACAGGCTCCTCCAATGCTCATAAGTATCACAGGCTCCTCCCATGCACATAAGTATCACAGGCTCCTCCCATGCACATAAGTATCACAGGCTCCTCCCATGCACATAAGTATCACAGGCTCCTCCCATGCACATAAGTATCACAGACTCCTCCCATGCACATAAGTATCACAGGCTCCTCCCATGCACATAAGTATCACAGGCTTCTCCCATGTACATAAGTATCACAGGCTTCTCCCATGTACATAAGTATTACAGGCTCCTCCCATGCACATAAGTATCACAGGCTCCTCCCATGCACATAAGTATCACAGGCTCCTCCCATGCACATAAGTATCACAGGCTCCTCCCATGCACATAAGTATCACAGGCTCCTCCCATGCACATAAGTATCACAGGCTCCTCCCATGCACATAAGTATCACAGACTCCTCCCATGCACATAAGTATCACAGGCTCCTCCCATGCACATAAGTATCACAGGCTTCTCCCATGTACATAAGTATCACAGGCTTCTCCCATGTACATAAGTATTACAGGCTCCTCCCATGCACATAAGTATCACAGGCTCCTCCCATGTACATAAGTATCACAGCCTTTGCCATGACACTCAACACTGAGCTCAGGTGCATCCTGTTTCCACTGATAATCCTTGAGATGTTTCTACAACTTGATTGTAGTCCACCTGTGGTAAATTCAGTTGATTGGACATGATTTGGAAAGGCACACACCTGTTTATATAAGATCCCACAGGTAACAGTGCATGTCAGAGTGCAACCAAGCCAAGAAGTCCAAGGAATTGTCTGTAGACCTCTGAGACAGGATTGTGTGGAGGCACATATCTGGGGAAAGGTACAGAAACACTTCTGCAGCATTGAAGGTCCCAATAAGCACAGTGGCCTCCATCATCTGTAAATGGAAGAAGATTGGAACCCCCTGGATTCTTCATAGAGCGGGCCACCCGGCCAAACTGAGTGATCAGGGGAGAAGGGCCTTCATCAGGGAGGTGACCAAGAACCCAATGGTCACTTTGACAGAGCTCCATTATTGCTCTGTGGAGAGAGGAGAACCTTCCAGAAGAACAACCATCTCTGCAGCACTCCACCAATCAGTCCTGCAGTGGCGGCCCGTATATTGTGGGTGCACGGGTTCCACCCCCCCATCCATGTACCCGGCCCCATTCAGGACATTCATACAAACCTGAGCTGTAAAAAAAAAGAAAAAAAAAAAAAACATCCTCCCCCTGTCTGTTTTACAGCTCAGATTTGTAAACAAACCTGTTGCTATAACAACAACCTTGTTTACCTTTTAGGTGGTAACACTGTGCATTACATCATAAAATCAATATCCAGATTTGTTGTAAATGTGAAAAAAAAATAGTCCTTCAAAATGTTCATCCACAAAATTCTGTTATTGTATTTATGAAATGTCATCCCATCCCCCCCCCCCCCCCCCCGTGCTTTTATAGAACTGATCCTTAAATTTCAATAAAAAAAAGTGCTCCCCGCCAGTGATGGTGCAAATGCCCCTCCCCCAGAACCCTGAGGACCTCTGGGCCAATCACACGTTATTCTATCACCAAAAAGCACCAAATCAGCATTTCTTCATCCAATAGATATATTCTCCCCTCAATGAATTTCCACCAATCACCCAAAAAGGAAATGACAAGGTCATCGTACAACACGCTTTTATTAATAAATACCCTTTAGAAGCTCCTCTCACAATTATGCTTCCATATTCCAGTGCCCAGACCTGCACCAGCTCCATGCACCAGCAGATTTCTATCAATTAATATCCTCCAAGTAGTTCCCCCGACACCGCCGTTCCTCCCTCCATCTTCCCTCTCTATACAAACTATTCTCTTTTCACTCTCATTTCTCTCTTTGGCTTTTTAATAAAATGACATTTAAATATAAAATGGCCCAATGAGTAACTGCTTTTCTTTGGCAGACTAAGATCTTCCTATGAGTCCAGCTTTATCCAGATCCAGTGCAGCATAGGAGCTGTTACATTGTACAGAAGCATACAACAAGAAGCTGCAGTCCCACCACAAGTTAGAGGAATTAAGTGGTTTTGCCTGGCAGCACCGGGTCATCGGTTCAATTCCCAACCACAGCGCCACCTGCTTGGAGTTTGCATGTTCTCCCTGCGCCTGCGTGGGTTCCCTAACACAATACAAAGACATGCTGGGAGGTACATTGGCCCTAGTATGTGTATGAATGTGAGTTAGGGAGCTTTGATTGTAAGCTCCTTGGGGGCAGGGACTGGTGTGCCTGTACAATATACAGGATGGAAATAGATGAATGTCTCCTGTACTGACTGATCATTATCACATGGCCTACCTGTTGGATTGGCTCTGCAGACTCCTCTTCTCCTTTGCCGATACCTGCAGGCTTCCTGCCAATCCCCTGGACAGGTTTGTTGGTGGCGGGGGTCCTCTGGGCTTGTACGGCCCTCTGTGAAGACACCAATTACACAGCGAGACCCTTTATCTAAATAGCATCAGTGAGACCCCCATAACCCAGAAATTGTGGGGAGCCCCCTCTAAGAAAATGTGCCCCCCACCTTTTTCCTTCCCTCTTCTGCAGCTTTGGGAAGGTTTGCGGGAACTCCTCTTAGGAAGGTCCAGTATTCATTGATCAGATCCATAGTTTGCTCACATTCACCACACATTTTACAGCTCTTCATACTCAGGAGTAAAGGAGACAAAGAACTTTCCTCCAACATTTCCATCCAAAGAAAACATGGGGCACTTTACACACGTCTGCCCACTTCTAAAAAAAAAGTTTTTGTATGGTGGTCACCAATAAAAAATGGAAATATGTCGGAACACGGCATGCCGCGGTGACAACTTTCCACCATATCAGTCTCTGGTCACATCTGCATGTTCCAGTAATGCACACAGAAATGCGCGTTTCCACACAATCCATGCAACATTGCAAAAATATGAGCCTCATGCTTCTAATGCCATTTATTGTAAATGTCCGCCCAAACGTGAGACCCCAATACAAGAAATGTGGCAAAATGCGTTGGGAAAACAAAGCGAAACGCGCCATGAGCTACTTTGTCACGCTTGTGGGCATAGGACAACGCACTGAAATCAATGAGGGGCACTATGCTTGCTGGGTGCTTGCCATCCAGGTGTATGACAGAGGTGTGACTGGGGCCTTCATCATTTCACAAACTAAGGAATGCTGGGAGAGCAGAAATCAGCAAAAATCTCCAACAGTGAAAGGGTTAAAATCACTATCTGAGCTTTCCCTCCCCCCCCCCCATAGCCCCAAGTGTAATGTCCTTCACCCTCTTTTATACCGAGTCTCCACCATCCCCCGCATACCAGATAAAATAGAAATCAAGACAAACATTTTTTTTTCATTTACAATAGAGTAAGGGGGGACTATAGCCCCTGTCAGGTTTTATTTGCCATCTGTGTCCCCATTGGGGGAATTATCATTCTCCTCCTTTCCCATAGCCAAAAAAGAAGGGAGAGAAATTCTCACAAAGTGACATCATCCCTGGGTGTCACCAGAACTAGTGTCCCCATTGGAAGATTTCCCCTCTAATTCCTGTTCTGGTGACAACCCAAAATCTGGAATTTCCTTTAACTTTTGTTGGTAATGGTAACTCCATCCAACACCAACAATAAAAATATTTTTCTTAATATAATTTAACATATGAGGGGGAAATGGGGGAAAAATGATTTGGCAGTGAAAATGTGTATGGGTAGGGGAAGGGGAGGATTTACTTGGTTTGACAGTTAAAGGGTTGAAACAAATGAACAATATAGTTTGGTAGTGAAAGGGTTAAAAACTTCAAGAAAAAAAATGATTTGGCAGTTAAAGAGAATGAATCTCCTTAAAGGGGGCACAAACAGCAATAAAAACCTGCCAACCCCCCCCCCCCCAGTTAGAATCACTCCCTAGGGTACACTTAACCCCTAGAGCGCCACCTAGTGTTAACCCCTTCACCGCCAGTCACATTTACACAGTAATCAATGCATTTTTAATCAAACTGATCGCTGACTAAATGTGAATGGTCCCAAAATAGCGCCAAAAGTGTCCAATGTGTCCACCATAATGTTGCAGTCACGATAAATCGCTGCCATTACTAGTAAAAAAAATTTTTTTTTATAAAAATGCCATAAAATTATCCCCTATTTTGTAGACACTATAACTTTTGTGCAAACCATAAATGCTTATTGTGATTTTTTTTTTAACCAAAAATATGTAGAAGAATATGTATCGGCCTAAACTCAGGGAAAATAATGTTTTTTTACATATATTTTGGGTATATTTATTATAGCAAAAAAATAAAAATAATGCATTTTTTCAAAATTGGGGCTCATTTTTTTGTTTATAGCGCAAAAATAAAAACTGCAGAGGTGATCAAATACCACCAAAAGAAAGCACTATTTGTGGGGAAAAATAGGAACTCAATTTTGTTTGGGAGCCACGTCGCACCCCTATAATCCGCATGCTTAATGTAATGCTGTAAGCGAAGGTCCGTTCTCTATTTTTGCACCATTGATTTCTTATTTTTGTACGTCCCAGCAGGCCGCGGCCATCTCATGTGTGGGTATCTGAAGCCAGACTGTAATCTCTTCCTGTATTCCATGCATGCTGGTTACCCAGAATGCACCCCCAGATCTCACACATGCTCAGAGCAGCACGAACGGTGTAATAAGTTGTTGGTCGGCTTTCCATAGCAACAGCAGTGTCATAGGAAGTTGCTGCCCCTTAGCTATGGAAACCTCTCCTCCCCCTCCAGGAACCAGGAAGATTATACACCTAGAAATATAAAAAGTTCCTGCAAAAGGTAATTACTTTTTTAAAAGATGCTAATTGATAATGATATCCCTTGTTTCTGTGCATTATATATATATATATATATATATATATATATATATATATATATATATATATATATATACACACACAGAAACAAGGGATATCATTATCAATTAGCATCTTTTAAAAAAGTAATTACCTATTGCCCCATCAAAATTGCCCCATCATACTGCCACCCTCAAAACTGCCCCATCAAAACTGCACGATCATACTGCCCCCCATCAAATTGCCCCCATCAATATTGCCCCATAAAAACTGCCCCATCATACTGCCACCATCAAAACTGCCCCATCAAATTGCCCCATCAAAACTGCCCCATCATACTGCCCCCATCAAAATTGCCCGATCATACTGCCCCATCAAAATTTCCCAATCAAATTCCCCATCCAATTGCCCCCATCATACAGCCGCCATCAAAATTGCCCTCATCATACTGCCCCATCAAAATTGCCCCATCATACTGCCCCCGTTAAAATTGCCCCATCGAAACTGCCCCAGCAAAATTGCCCCATCAAAACTGCCCCATCATACTGACCCATCAAAATTGCCCCATCATACTGCCCCATCAAAATTTCCCCATTAAATTTCCCAATCAAATTTCCCGATCCAATTGCCCCATCATACAGCCTCCATCAAAATTGCCCCCATCAAAATTGCCACCATCAAAATTGCCCCCATCAAAATTGCCCTCATCATACTGCCCCATCAAAATTGCCCCATCAAAACTACCCCATCAAAATTGTCCCATCAAAATTGTCCCATCAAATCTGCCCCATCATACTGACCCATCAAAATGACCCCATTATACTGCTCCCATCAAAATTACCCCATCATACTGCCCCCATCAAAATTGCCCCATTAAAACTGCCCCATCAAAAATGCCCCATCATACTGCCCAATCAAAGTTTTCCCCATCAAAATTGCCCTGTCATACTACCCCATCAAAACTGCCCCATCATACTGCCCCATCAAAACTGCCCCTGTTAAAATTGCCCCATTATAATGCCCCCATCAGAATTGCCCCATCATACTGCACCCATCAGAATTGCCCCATCAAAACTGCCCCAATCAAAATTGCCCCATCATACTGCCCCATCAAAATTGCCCCATCATACTGCCCCCATCAAAACTGCCCCATCAAAATGCCCCATCATACGGCATCATCAAAATTGACCCATAATACTCCCCCCATCAAAATTGCCCTATCAAACTGTCCCCATCAAAACTGCCCCATCATACTGCCCCATCAAAACTGCCCCCACCATACTGCCCTATCAAAATTGCCCCATCATACTGCCCCATCAAAATAACCCCCATCAAAACTGCCCCTCAAAATTGCCCCATCATACTCCCCCATCAAAATTGCCCCATCATACTGCTCCATCAAAATTGCCCCATCATACTGCCCCCATCAAATTGGCCCCATCAAAATTGCCCCATCATTCTGCCCCATCAAAACTGCCCTATCAAAATTGCCCCATCAAAACTGCCCTCATCAAGTTTGTCCCATTATACTGCCCCCATCAAAACTGCCCCATCATATTGCCCCATCATACTGCCCCATCAAAACTGCCCCCACCATACTGCCCCATCAAAATTGCCCCATCATACTGCCCCATCAAAATTACCCCCATCAAAACTGCCCCATCAAAATTTCCTGCACTGACGGGCACTGATGAGGCGGCACTGATGAGTTGGCACTGATAAGGTGGCACTGATATGCAGCACTGATGGGTACTGATAGGCGGCACTGATGGGCATTAAAAGGTGGCACTGATAGGCGGCACTGAGGGGCTGTGACAGATGGCACTGATGGACACTAATAGATGGCATTGGTGGGCATCACTGATGATGATGTACGGACAGGTGTTACTGCTGAGCACTGATTGGCACTGTGATGGGCAATGATTGGCACTGTGGTGGACTCTGATTGGCACTGTGGTTGGCACTGAGAGACTTTGAGGGAGAACTTCTGGAGCTGTTGGGCACTGATTGGCACATCTGATGGGTACCTCTCATGGGCGCTACGCTGATAATCAGTTTGCTGATTATCAGCACAGACCTCCCTCTGACAGGTAGAGCTGCCGATGGGCTCTCCCTGTCAGTGCGAACCGAGGAATGCCATTTACCGGAACTTCCTGGGTCACGCGATGATAATGTGGTAAGAAGCCTCTGTCAGAACTCTGGTGTCAGGACTCTGCAGCCCTGATACATGGGTGTCAGCACAGAGAGGGGAGGGTAGAAACTGGTAGGATCAGCCAGCTATTTCATACACAGCACTAGCACTATACTCTATAACATGCTTTAAAGGAACAGGATCTTCTTTAATGGTGCCAAAACACACAAAAATATAGTTTGTTATAAAAACATCTTTATTGGAGTCCAAGGTTTTAAAAGAAATGGGGACAATGAGTGTTGTCCATATTTCATAAAAACAATTCAGTGCACATGTACAATATACACATAAAGTAGCTACTGTAACCAGTGTGATGCTTGTTGCTTGAAATGTTTCACTTTTCAGCTTCTTCAGGAACTTATAAAGCAATATGTAGCTACAAAAAGACAAATACAATCAAAATAAAAAATAAACAACAAAAATAATTCCCAAAAAAATTGCATAAAGAATTATTAGTAAGTATGCATGACCGTAAATAAACATTTCTGTTATCAAAGTAAATGTGTATCAAAAAGATAAAACAACATACATAATATGTTCAATGAATATCCATTTTTTGTTAAAAGGACAGTGTCAAAAAAATTAAAAATTAAAGTAAATAAAAAAAAAAATTAAGTGACCCGTCCCACTGAGCTTGCACGCAGAAGCGAACGCATATGTAAGTCGCGCCCCATATGAAAACAGTGTTCAAATCACACATGTAAAGTGTCGCCACGATCGTTAGAGCGAGAGCAATAATTCTGCCCCAGACCTTTTCTGTAAGGCTGGGTTCACACAGCTGCGGCAGCGAGAACCGGATGTGATTCGCACCGCACTGCAGTGCAAATCACATCCGATCTCTGTGCGATGCGAGTTCAGCCATACAGATAGTATGGCTGAATTCGCATCGCACCCGCCACAAACTCACACGGGACCCTTTTTTTGGTCCGCAGCAGAATCGGATCGCATGGGTGTTCACACCATGCGATCCGATTCCTGTCCGAGTTTGCAGATCGCACTGCGATATGCAAACTGATCTGGGGGTGCCATTAACATTTCACTGACACTCCCAGCAGTCCGCATAGTGCAGTGTGAACTTGCCGGCGGGAGGCATGCGTTGCGGGAAAACGCAGCGGATTCGCGGCGTTCCCGCATCGCTCCGGTGTGAACCCAGCCTAACTCAAAACCGGTAACCTGTAGAAATTTCCTAAACTTTGCCTATGGAGATTTTTAAGGGTAGAACTTTGTTGCAATTACACTTGCGGGTGTAATTTTGAAGCGTGACATGTTGGGTATCAATTTACTCGGTGTAACAATATAAACAACTGTTTTCTTATTTTTTAATTAAAAAAAGTGTATTTTTTCCCAAAAAAGTGCACTTGTAAGACTGCTGCGTAAATACGGTGTGACAGAAAGTATTGCAACAACCACCATTTAATTCTCTAGGGTACCTGAAAAAAATATATATAATGTTTGGGGGTTCTAAGTAATTTTCTAGCAAAAAAAACCCTGATTTTAATTTGCAAACACTGAATCTGAAAAATAGGCCCGGTCCTTAAAGTGGTAGTAAACCCGCTAAAGTTTTTTTTTTTTGACCTGCAAAGGAAAAGGCATAATGAGCTAGTATGCACCGCATGAAATACTTACCTTAGAACGAGGCCCAAACATCTGTATGGTTTAGGAGATATTCCCCTCGCAATGCGCCGCTGACTGCAGAGGCGCATGCACACAGGGGTTCTCGGCTGAAAGTCCGGCAGACACCAGACCCTGCCGGAAAGAAATCTCCCACGCGCATGCACTGGAGTGACGATTCACGGCTCCGGCCACTCACAGCGCCGGAGCCACGATACCTGGAAGACACGCCGAGGGAATATGTCAGCTCCCTCGGCGTGTCTTCCAGGTATCGTGGCTCCGGCGCTGTGAGTGGCCGGAGCCGTGAATCGTCACTCCAGTGCATGCGCGTGGGAGATTTCTTTCCGGCAGGGTCTGGTGTCTGCCGGACTTTCAGCCGAGAACCCCTGTGTGCATGCGCCTCTGCAGTCAGCGGCGCATTGCGAGGGGAATATCTCCTAAACCATACAGGTTTAGGTGATATTTTTTTTAACCTACAGGTAAGCCTTATTATAGGCTTACTTGTTGGTTAAACTTATAAAAATGACTATACAATCACTTTAAGTGGTTAAGGGAATTCCTTGGAGGGGCCCCCAGGTCATCAGAACTAGTGTCCCCATTGGAAGGTTTATCCTCTATTACTTTTCTGGAGATAACCCAAAATTTGGGGTTTTCTTTACTTTCAATGATAATGGCAAACAGGATAAATATAGAGAGTGAATCGGAACTGCAGTCATTTTTTAAATCTTTCCATCTATTAAATCCTCTGCCCTTGTTATTTTAACTTTGGATAGTAAAACATTTTTTTCTGCCAGTAAGTACCTTATACAGCCCACTTCCTGTTTCTTGTCTGGTAAAAAGCCTAGGCTTATGAGTCCAGGGGTCAAGTCCAGGGGAAAAAAGCGTGGGAACTCCCACCCAAGATCCACTCCCCCACCAAAAAATAAATAAAAATGATACGCTCATATGCATATATATTTCACAGAAAATACAGTGCAACATTTATTGTAAAGTGCCAGTTTACAAAAACAAAATAAGTTAAATTGTCAAACTAACAGAATAATCACCACAAGAATGGAGGGGGACATGGAGGAAAACTGGAGGGGGACAGTAGCAGAATGGAAGGGGAGTGGGGGACACAGCGGAACGGAGGGGGAGTGGGGGACACAGCGGAACGGAGGGGGAGTGGGGGACACAGCGGAACGGAGGGGGAGTGGGGGACACAGCGGAACGGAGGGGGAGTGGGGGGACAGCAGCAGAACGGAGGGGGAGTGGGGGACGCAGCAGCAGAATTGAGGGGGGGTGGGGGACACAGCAGAACGGAGGGGAGTGGGGGACACAGCAGAACGGAGGGGGAGTGGGGGACACAGCAGAACGGAGGGGGAGTGGGGGAGACAGCAGCAGAACGGAGGGGGAGTGGGGAACACAGCAGAAGAATGGAGGGGGAGTGGGGGACACAGCAGCAGAATGGAGGGGGAGTGGGGGACACAGCAGCAGAATGGAGGGGGAGTGGGGGACACAGAAGCAGAATGGAGGGGGGGTGGGGGACACAGCAGCAGAATGGAGGGGGAGTGGGGGACACAGCAGCAGAATGGAGGGGGAGTGGGGGACAGCAGCAGAACGGAGGGGGAGTGGGGGACAGCAGCAGAACGGAGGGGGAGCATCCTCACTGTAATTAACAAAGTGTGTGTAACACACTAACCTGGAAGTTTTCAATGACTCTGGCGGGCGGCAAACTCGTGGCGGACCTCGTGGGTGGGAGGACTCAGGGGCTCAGCTCAGGAGAGGAGAAGTTGAACTGGAGAAGTCTGGCAGCTCAGAGTTGGGCTGCACTGCTGGCAATATGCTACAGCGGCTGTGGGAGTAGTCAGTGGCGGCCCTGGGACTGTCTGGCACTGACTGGGCAGTGGGCACAGGCTGAATCCTTACCAGCAGTAAGTGTTGCTCTGTCTGGTGTGGTGTCTGTGGCTGGCTGCTCTCTCTTGGAGGCGCTGCTCAGCCTAGCAACCAGTTACTCATATGCAGGACGCGGCTGCTAATGGGAACTGAGTTCCTGTTGTGGAAAAAGTACAGGAACTCTGTTTCCATGCGTTCCCGCAGGACTTGAGCCCTGCTTATGACATCATGCACAGCTCTCTCTCACTCTCCAGAGAGTTTGGCAAGAAGAGAGGGGTGCTGAGTCCAAAGAGGGCCAATGAGAGCTGCAGGGCTGCAGAGCTGGAGGTATGCCTTTGTGTAAATCCAAGAAGTGAACAGGCAGCAGCTTTCGCTGCCCACAGTTAAAATGGCTGCAGCCAGACTTAGTGGAGGGAGATTTCTGCAGCCTATTTCGCAAGTACAGAATCACAGTATATATAAAATAATATGCTAAGTGGTTGCAGGGAAGCTTCAGAATGGCAAAAAATGTTTATTACAAATTATGTGAACAGACTGCAGTTCCTCTTGAACAGGGGCCCAGACGGTAATACAAACTGACAGGAGTCTTCCGGACTGCCCATCGTGGATATACAATGCTATTTTGACATTAAATACCGTTGTAATGGCAGCAGATAGCTGCCATAACCCCGTTATTTTTATTCATGGCAGGCGGTCCGCTTTATGATAAAAGTGGTCTCTGTGGTGGATTCGCCGCAAGATCACTTTTATGGGCAGCGGGAGAGATGCCCCCCTCCGTCCCAGGTGTCTCCACCGCTAGAGGCATTACCAGAGCCGTTAGAGGCGGCGGAGACGATCCGATCCTGTGGCCTGATGGGCAGGAAATCGAGTGAGGGCATGATGGTCCCCACTTGACTGTATGCTCTTGGAGGACCAGAGCGACGTCAAACGTCAGTTCTGCCCAACGCCCTTAAAGAGACAATTATTTATTTATTTATTTATTTTTTATGCTTTTGCTTTTAAGTGTAAATTTAAGATCTGAGGTCTTTTTGACCCCAGATCTGACATTAACCACTTGCTTACTGGGCACTTAAACCCCCCTCAGTCCCAGACCAATTTTCAGCTTTCAGCGCTGATGCACTTTGAATGACAATTGCGCGGGCATACAACACTGTACCCAAATGAAATTTTTATCATTTTTTTCCCACAAATAGAGCTTTCTTTTGGTGGTATTTAGTTACAGCTCGGAGTTTTATTTTTTGCTAAACAAACAAAAAAAGATGCAAAAAAAAAAAAATCAGGCTTTAATAGTTTGTTATAAAATTTTGCAAACGGGTCATTTTTCTCCTTCATTGAAGTGCGCTGATTAGGCGGCACTGATGGCTGCATTGGTGGGCACTGATGGGCTGCATTGGTGGGCACTGATGGGCTGCATTGGTGGGCACTGATAGGCTGCACTGGTGGGCACTGATAGGCATAGTTAAGGCGGCACTAATAGGCACAGATAAGGCGGCACCGATGGGCACAGATAAGGCGGCACTGATGGGCAAAGATGGGCACAGATAAGATGGCATGGATGGGTGGCACGGATAAGTGGCACGGATGGGTGGCACGGATGGGCACTGATAGGTACCACTGATAGATGGGACTGATGGGCACTGATAGGTGGCACTGCTGGGCACTGATGGGCGGCACTGCTGGGCGGCACTGCTGGGCACTGATGGGCGGCACTGGGGTGCAGCACCTTTGAGGCACATTGTGGGCACTGTGGGTGGCACTGTTGGTGGCACTGCTGGATGGCACTGTGGGTGGCACTGTGGGTGGCACTGTGGGCATTATGGGCACTGCTGGGTGGCACTGATGGGGGGCACTTACTTTTATTCAGGATGGCACTGCGGTGGGCAGGTGGGCACTGGCAGGGGGCAGGTGGTCAGCTGTATTGCTGGCCGTGATCGGGACTGATGTCCCGATCACGGCCGCCGGTGATCGGCTTTTTTTTTCTCTCCTCGCGCTGTCAGCGCGAGGAGGAATAATAGCCGATTACCGGCTCCGTTCTATCACATGATCAGCTGTCATTGGCTGACAGCTGATCACGTGATAAGGGGTCGGGATCGACCCCTTACACGGATCGGTGATCAGGCGAGTCTCACGGATTCGCCGATCACAGAGCGCGCCGCAGGCCGCTCGTACCCGGGACGACGTCATTTGGCAATAGCGCGGATCCCAAGTGGTTAAAGAGGACCTGTCATGCTTTTTTCTGTTACAAGGGATGTTTACATTCCTTGTAATAGGAATACAAGTGATCCAAAAAAAAAAACATTTTTTGAAGGGACAGCATAAAAATAAAAAGTAAAATAAATAACTCAAAACTGGTAACCTGTAGAAATTTTTAACCGTCGCCTATGGAGATGTTTAAGTGACAAAGTTTGTCGCCAATTCACATGCGGGCGCAATTTTGAAGCATGACATGTTGGGTATCAATTTACTCAGCGTAACATTATCTTTCACATTATATAAAACTTGGGTAAACTTTACTGTTTTATTTTTTGATTAAAAAAAGTGTATTTTTTCCAAAATAAAAAATGCATTTGAAAGATCGCTGTGCAAATACGGAGTTACATAAATTACAATGCAACAATCTCCATTTTATTCTCTAGGGCAGTGATGGCGAACCTTGGCACCCCAGATGTTTTGGAACTACATTTCCCATGATGCTCAACCACACTGCAGAGTGCATGAGCATCATGGGAAATGTAGTTCCAAAACATCTGGGGTGCCAAGGTTCGCCATCACTGCTCTAGGGTGTCTGAGAAAAAATATATAATATTTATAATGTTTGGGACTTCTAACTAATTTTCTAGCAAAAATGATTTTACATTGCAAACAACAAGTTTGAAAATAGGCTTGGTCCTTATGTGGTTCACCTCCACTCTATCCAAAACTGCCTTTCGTATTCTTTCAGTAAATTCTTCTTCTCCCACTGATCTCTCCGGATAGGAATAATCAATCTATAGCTGACAACCCATTCGATCAATACACTCCTTCGGACTCAGCTGATCACAGATTGGGGTAAAGGGCCAATCACAGTAGCCCTTTACCACGTGATCAGCTTTGTCCAATGACAGCTGATCATGGATGTAAACGCAAGCCGGTTATTGTCTCTTTCCTCACACTGACAGCATGAGGAGAGGAGAACTGATAACCAGCTTGTGTTATAGGAACATCTACACTGATAATCAGGGCACTGATTATCAGTGCAGCCCCAACAGTGCCCAACATTGCTGCCAATCAGTGCCCACCAGTGCGGCCAGTGCTGACACTCAGTGCCCATCAGTGCCTCCTCATCAGTCACGCCTATCAGTGCCCATTAGTGCCGCCTATCAGAGGCCATCAGTGTCGCCCATCAGTGTCTCCTATCATTGCAGCCTCATCAGTGCCTCCCATCAGTGCTACTTATCAGTGCTGCTTTGATTAGTGCCCACCAGGGCAGCTTCAGTGCACATCGATGAAGGAGAAAAATTACCTGTTTGCAAAATTTGATAACAAATTATGAAACATGCTTTTTTGTTTTCTTCAAAATTTTCAGTCTTTTTTTGTTTGTTTAGCAAAAAATAAAAAACCCAGGGGTGATTAAATAGAGAGCTGTTAACCAGCTTGTGTTAAATGGACATCTACACTAGTAATCAGGACACTGATTATCAGTGCAGTGCCAGCAGTGCCCACCAGCATTGCCAATCTGTGCCCACCAGTGCTGCCAATCAGAGCTCATCAGCGCTGCCTCCTCATCAGTGTCACCTATCAGTGCTGCCTATCAGTGCTACCTATCAGTGCCCATCAGTGCCGCATATCAGTGCAGCCTCATGAGTGCCCACCAGTTCCACCTCATTAGTGCCACCTATCAGTGCAGCCTCAGTCATCAGCGCACATCAGTGAAGGAAAAAAATTACCTGTTTGCAAAATGTTATAACAAATTATGAAAAATGCTCTTTTTAAAAAAAATGTTTTGGACTTTTTCATTTGTTTAGCAAAAAATAAAAAACCTTGTGGTGATTAAATACCACCAAAAGAAAGCACTATTTGTGTAAAAAAAAGTGATAAAAATTTCTTATGGTTACAGTGTTGCATGACAGCACAATTGTCATTCAAACTGTGAAAGCGCTGAAAGGTAAAAATTGGCCTGGGCAGGAAGAGGTAAAAGTGCCCAGTAGGCAAGTGGTAAACATTCAAAAGCCTGGTCTGAAGTTATTGTAAAGGGGTACATGGTGGTATCAAAGAAACAAGGCCTGTAAAGCATACACAGGAAAAGTACGGGAAGCCATCATAAAGGGTTACTCAGTAAAGGAGTTGGCGCAATGAATGTAATTTACTACGGGTAACCATGAGCTGGTGGGAATGTAATAGCAGCCACATAGCGAGTAGTGGTACCAGGCATGGGTGACGGGTCCACCAGTAGGGAGAGGGTTAGTGCTCTGACTCCTTCCCAATTGGTTGGTTCCCCAAATGCAATCGGGATGGAACCGGCAGTACGGAGACCCCAAGTGCCTAGCCCCATGGTAGGGGAAAGCTGAAGGAGTTAAGTGCACACATGAGTTCCATGCTTAGTGCACATGGGGACCCCATTGTGTCACTGGGAGTGAGGTGGCAAAGGAAAGCTGGACTGGTGGAGCAGAACACAAGCTTAGCCGTGTCCCCCTCTAAATGCTACATTCTGGAAAGCAAGATGTGCAGCGATATGGGACCAAGTGTTTCACAGAAAGGATCTGCATATTGCTACACAGCTTCGCAAGGTGTACGGCTCCCTTCTACTCTGGAGTTCCACCGTAATGTTGATCTTCACATGACCACGGCCTTGCCTAGTTCTGGGCATTAGTGAGCAGGTACACCAGAAAGGTACTCCTATGTGCAGGGCGAGTAGGCCCAACCCACAAACCGATTAGACTTTCTCCATGGAAGAAGAGTCATTAGGACTCAATTACATGGGCATATGCGTATTTTCTGCACAGAACGCAGGTTCTTGCTGGCAGAGCTAACTTAAGATTTTGCTTAAAATATGCACCAGAACTAATCTCGTGTAGACAATTCTTCTAATGGCTTTACATGTGTATGCGTATACGGGTTTACATGCATGTAGACGCATACAATCTACAGATATGTATGGCCACGGACACAGCTGTGTTTTATTTTTTGTACATCGCTAAACACAGCATACATTTTTTTTTTTTTACACAGCTGTGCGTTTATAGCCCAATTGTTTCCTATAGTGCTCTGTTTAGATGTGTAAAAAAAACTAAGCTGTACGAATGTAAATGTGGCATTTCAGATGCCTGTGTGAAGGAGTCCTAATACTTTTTTTTTTACCAGCCTTAGCTTCAGTCAATTCCAGCATTGCAGCCTATGTAAGGCTCTTTGGTAGAGATGGCATAGTTCCAGAGCTCAGAGCTGGATCACTGCCTGAAGCAGATACCATTTTTAAGATAAGCTCCAGAAATGGAGCTGAAATTAAAGTGATATTAAACCCAAAACCAAAAATTGTATATATTGCAGCTTACCAATATTTAGATGTGGTGGCTGAATTATTTTTTAATTTTTTAGGCTGTTTTCACTTGGTGATCTGCCAGTAACACACTCCCTGTATTAGAATGCCTACCTTTAAAAAGGAGCACAGGGGCATCTTTGGACAGCAGCACTGTTAATCTGGAAGGAGGAGAGTATTAAGCTGGCCATACACCCTACAATTTTCTTATTCAATTTCCTTTAGATTTACCTACAAGGGCCTGTCTGATTGCACACAAACTGAAAGTGTTTAGATTTGACCTCATATTATATGGTTTTGGTAAATCTAAAGGAAATCTATAGAAGAAAATTGTATAATGTATGGCCAGCATAAGGTGACTTTTGGGACATTTATAAAGGCAGTATCAAGTTTGAATAATTCCTTAAAGTGGTTGTAAACCTCAGGAATTAAATAGGAACAAAACATGTTCCTCTGTAGCGTGTGCTTGTCTCAATCCAGAACATTGAATGTCATCTCTGTCTGCTGCCTCATTCCTCTGCTATCTGCATGAGTCACTTCTGACACGTTTTCCTGATACCTAGAGGTAAATAGGTGATGAGGAGGGAGTGCCAAACAACCTGGAACTGACGGTCTCAGTACTGTTCCTGTGTTCTGTGTGAAGGGTGTGTGTGTGTCTCTTCCCTCAGAGCTCTCTTCACTGAGCTCTGCAGAGCATAATTTCAGATGCCCGACCCTCTGCTTTTCAGAGCTGAGAAAATGTGTATACATTCTGGATGGATGTAGGGAAGAGAAGACTGCAGATAAACAGGTAAAACGTATGCAGGAGGATTTGTTTAATTTCTGTGTATCACCTGAGGCCAGTCACCTCACTGGGCATATGTAAGGGTTTATAATCAGTATAAAGGCTGCTCACAGTTCCTCAAACCAATATTGATGACCAACCTTGACTTAAAGAAAACCAAACCAGTCAACAGGCCTTGACTTAGCTTAGCTACATATGAATAAATTATGCATGTTTTGAATTATTGGCCATTTTCAAAATGTTCCCACCAACAGTATGAAATGAGAGGTGCAGTGCATTTGTGAACACAAGCAAAGAGCAAAAAAAAAAAAACAAATACACTTTTAGTCTTACAGCAGGTTAATATACATACAAAAGTGCAAGTTATCAGTTCCTCCTAAAACCAACATAGATGACCAACCTTGACCCACAGCAAACCAAATCAGTCAACAGGCTGCCATAGATGGAGTGGCTTGGACTTTGGTATAATCTTCGCTCCAGTGCCTGTGGGTAGATAGGTACCTTGCTGTAATAGTTCTATCCTACCACATGTAGACCTTTGTCTAAGACTTTGGTGACTTTTAGAAATACAACGTGAATATGCAGCTGAACATAGTAGAACCCTCCTGGGAAAATCAATCGGATTAAAATATAAAGCCTTTCTACATTTTAAAATGTATTCCAAAACTGTTCATTTTTGATTTCTAAGTAATTTTCCCGTGGCTTGAACAATTTAGGACTTTAAAAGTCTTATGCCGCGTACACACGATCAAACAAGCGGGTGGAAAAGTCCGGCAAACTCAAGTCCGCCGGACAATCCCCCCGTGTGTAGCCTCCGGCATACTTTTTTGACCCGAAAGTACGGCGGACTTAGAATGCCGTGTTGCACTCCAATCTTCCCGCCGGACTCGCATTTCGGCGGACAATCCAGCCGTGTGTATGCCAGTCCGCCGTACTTTTGAAATGAGCGGACTTTTCCCGCCCGGAGAAAAGTCCGCTCATTTTGAGCGGGTCTCCAGGTAGGCGGGGCCCGCGAAGGAGACGTCGCTGGCCCCGCCGCCTGGTATGGACTTAAAGGGGAACCCCAACGCCGAAAAAAATTGGCGTGGGGGTCCCCCCCAAGTCCACAACAGACCCTTGTCCGAGCACGCTACCCGGCCGGCCAGGAAAGGGGGGCGATCGAGCGCCCCCCCTCCTGAGCCGTACCAGGCCGCGTGCCCTCAACATGGGGGGTGCCTTGGGGAAGGGGGGGCCGTGCGGCCCCCCACCCCAAAGCACCTTGTCCCCATGTTGATGAGGACAAGGGCCTCTTCCCGACAACCCTGGCCGTTGGTTGTCGGGGTCTGCGGGCAGGGGGCTTATTGGAATCCGGGAGCCCCCTTTAATAAGGGCGCCCCCGGATACCAGCCCGCCACCCTATGTGAATAAGTATGGCGACTTATATAGGGACAAGGGGCGGGGTCTTCGGTGGATGTCACATGGGTTCATGTCACATGGGTTGATGTCACATGGCGACAGTCCCAGCATCCTCCGGGACTGTGACATCGTAAGGGGCGGGGTCACCATGTGACATGAACCCATGTGACATCCACCGAAGACCCCGCCCCTTGTCCCTATATAAGTCACCGCGTGCCCGTTCCCTGTCATTGTGAGCAGAGGACTCGGCGAGGCAACATCTGAAGAAGAAGAAGAAGAAGAAGAACAGAAAAACGGAAGGCGGCGGCGGCGACAGAAGACCGGGCCACCGCCTGTAAAAGAGCTAGAAGAAGGCGCGGTGGCCCAGCAGAAGAACCGAAGAGGGGGACAAGACCCCCGAAGTCGGAAAAGAAGAGGCCACGGCGAGGAAGAAAGCCGGACTCCTCCGCTAGCAAAAGAGCTACAAGAAGATAGCGGAGGAGTCCGGCGAGAAGACCCCCGAAGACGGAAGACCCCCCCGGAGCTGTGCAATAAAGTATTTTATCTTGTGTGTTGTGTTTTTTTTGTACTTTTATTTTACAGGTGAATGGGTAGGGGTACATTGTACCCCATACTCATTCACATAGGGTGGGGGCCGGTATCCGGGGGCCCCCTTATTAAAGGGGGCTCCCGGATTCCGATAAGCCCCCCGCCCGCAGACCCGACAACCAATGGCCAGGGTTGTCGGGAAGAGGCCCTTGTCCTCATCAACATGGGGACAAGGTGCTTTGGGGTGGGGGGGGCCGCGCGGCCCCCCCTTCCCCAAGGCACCCCCATGTTGAGGGCACGCGGCCTGGTACGGCTCAGGAGGGGGGGCGCTCGCTCGCCCCCCCTTTCCTGGCCGGTCGGGTAGCGTGCTCGGACAAGGGTCTGTTGTGGACTTGGGGGGGACCCCCACGCCGATTTTTTTCGGCGTTGGGGTTCCCCTTTAAGTTCATACCAGGCGGGGCCAGCGACATCTCCTTCGCGGGCCCCGCCTACCTGGAGACACGCTCGAAATGAGCAGACTTTCCTCCGCGTGTGTGGGCAAGTCCGCTCATTTCAAAAGTAGGGCGGATAGTACGGCGGACTTAGTACGCCGTATTAGTCCGCTGAAAAGTGCCGTGTGTGGGCAAGTAGCCCGTTCGGAAAGTCCGACGGACAGTCTGGCGGAAAGTCCGCCAGACTAAGTACGTCGGACAGACGGCTACGTGTGTACGCGGCTTTATGGGAGCTGCAAAACCTGCACTTCTGACTGACAACTTTTTGCAGACCTACAGTGCCTTGAAAAAGTATTCATACCCCTTGAAATTTTCCACATTTTGTCACATTACAACCAAAAACGTAAATGTATTTAATTGGGGTTATATGTGATAGACCAACACAAAGTGGCACATAATTGTGAAGTGGAAGAAAAATGTTAAATGGTTTTCAATTTTTTATTACAAATAAATATGTGAAAAGTGTGATGTGCATTTATGTATTCAGCCCCCCTGAGTCAATACTTTGTAGAGCCACCTTTTGCTGCAATTGCAGCAGCAAGTCTTTGGGGTATGTCTCTACCAGCTTTGCACATTTAAAGAGTGAAATTTTTGCCCATTCTTTGCAAAATAGTTCAAGCTCTGTCAGATTGGATGGAGGGTGTCTGTGAATAGCAATTTTCAAGTCTTGCCACAGATTCTCTATTGGATTTAGGGAAATTAACTGGGCCATTCTAACACATGAATATGCTTTGATCTAATCCATTCCATTGTAGCTCTGGCTGTATGTTTAGGGTCTTTGTCCTGCTGGAAGGTGAAGCCCCCCCCCCCCCCCCCCCCATTTCAAGTATTTTTTTCAGACTCTAACAGATTTTCTTCTAAGATTGCCCTGTATTTGGCTCCATCCATCTTCCCATCAACTCTGATCAGCTTCCCTGTCCCTGCTGAAGAAAAGCATCACCACAACATTATGCTGCCACCACCATGTTTCACAGTGGGGATGGTATGTTCAGGGTGATGTGCAGTGTTAGTTTTCCGCCACACATAGCATTTTGCTTTTAAGCCAGAAAGTTAAATTTTGGGCAATTCTTCCATATGTTTGATGTGTCCTCATATGGCTTCTCACAATCTGCAAACAGGACTTCTTATGACTTTCTTTCAACAATGGCTTTCTTCTTGCCTATAAAGGCCAGATTTGTGGAATGCACAACTAATAGTTGTCCTGTGGACAGATTCTCCCACCTGAGTTGTGGATCTCTGCAGCTCCTCCAGAGTTACCATGGGCCTCTTGGCTGCTTCTTCTCCTTGCCCAGCCTGTCAGTTTAATTGAACGGTCATGTCTTGGTAAGTTTGCAGTTGTGCCATACTCTTTCCATTTTCAGATGATGGATTGAACAGTGCTCCGTGAGATGTTCAAAGCTTGGGATATTTCTTTATAACTCAATCCTGCTTTAAACTTCTCAACAACTTTTTCCCTGAACTGTCGGGTGTGGCCTTCATGATGCTGTTTGTTCACTAAAGTCCTCTAACAAACCTCTGAGGGCTCCACAGATCAGCTGTATTTATACTGAGATTGAAGTACACACAGTTGGACACCATTTACTAATTAGGTGACTTGGGAAGGCAATTATTTCCAGTTTACAGATTTTAGTTAGGAGTATCAGAATAAGGGGGGCTGAATAAAAATGCACATCACATTCTTCAGATATTTATTTGTAAAGAATGTCGAAAAACATTTATCATTTTCCTTCCACTTTACAATTATGTGCCACTTTGTGTTGGTCTATCACAATAAAATCACAATGAAATACATGTACGTGTTTGGTTGTGTTGGAAGGCAATCGGTTTAATAGTTTTACTTCCTGGTTGATATAGCTAGGTGGCCTAAGTTGGAAGTTGCAAGTTGACCCAGCAGGGTGTTGTTAACAAGGAGTTATGAATGGGAATTCATTGCAGGCCTCCTGATGGAGGTATAGGGGTAGAGGAAGACCCCCTGGAGTGATGCAAATGTCCTATTACATAACATCAAAAGGTCAGCTGTCACTGAACATGACCCAGGTCAAATAGCGGTGATTCATGGGTGAATGCTGCCCCTAGTGGACATTACAGCATGCTTCCTGGAGGATAGACTGATATTAAGGACTGCCTCTGATCTCTTTTCCATTGGATAAAAGGCTATATGGGTGTTGTGTATGGGTGGGATCTGAATGCATTTTAAAAGTGCTCACTGAATGGAAAACCTCTCTCTTGCCATTTTGAGGCCAGCTGAAAGCTACTGAATACAGAGGAGGACCTTACATAAAGTATCTTATATGTTCTTTTGTTTTATATGCTCTGTAATATTTTCCTTTAGTGTTTTTATGTTAGCATTCCTATTTTCTTGGGAAATAAAGAAGACCCTTGTTTATATAAGCAGTGTGTTTATTTTTAATAGCTAACCTTATTATTGTACTATCACCAGTACCTATACCAGAGCTTTGCCAGACAAGCTAACTATAGGAATAGACAATTTAATACACATTTATAATAAATAGGGGGAATACTGAACTACACAATATTTATTTCAGGTTGTAACATGACAAAATGTGGACATTTAAAGGGGTATTAATACTTTTTCAAGGCTCTGTATAGTATTTGAGCCTGCAGAAAGCTGGTGCTCTGCTTAGTGGCTTGACGTTAGATACCATGGTGGTATTTATTATATACATATACATATAAATATATATTTATTTTATATAGAAGAGTTTCCTGTCCTGCCCTGATCTTCTCCATGGGAATTTGTTAAAAAAAATGCTGCTTCTGTGGGGATACTCTGCGTGTCTTGTAGCCTATCCTGAGTGGGTGAAGCATTGCTTTCAAGTAGTACATTTTCCTGACAATGCTGACCGAGAAATGCGTTAAAGCAACTACTTGTTCATTACACGTAAAAGCAAAAATATGTAGACATCATTTTTTATTATAAGGACGCCTGTCATCCATTGTTGGCTTGTTTGTAATATTTGTGCGGATAATGTTTCAATTGTGTTTACTGATGGAGGATTTTAACTTAACATATGTAATAATAAAAAAAAAGATTTTTAATTGTTATCTTACATATTTGTTTTGCGGCACCTGAAAAGCCTCACAATCTTTATTTGCTGTATTTTTAGGGCCCATTCACACCTGAGCATTTTTCAGCTCGTAAAATGCTCATCTCAAAAGTTCCAAAATTCCCAACAAGCAGATTACAGGCGTTTTTCTGAATTTCACATTGGTGACCTTTTGACCTGTACAAAATCACAGTAAAAAATTGCGGTAAAATCGTGCGACTTTCTGCCTCAGAAATAAAGGGGATGTTGTGCCAATTAGGTGTGTATTTACATTTAAATACAGATAGCCTACTAGCAGAACAGAGCATCCTTTTTTGGTATTTAATGTATAGCTTAAAGAAAATTAAAATCTATTTAAATAAATATTTATTTTCTTTTGTTGAGCTGTTTTTGTGACATACATTTAGTATACAGTTGTCCTCAAGTTACTATCCTGATCAGTGCTCCACACCCATACCAGGATATTACCACCTCCATGCTTTACAGTAGGAATGGAGTTATTTGGATGGTGAGCTGTATTGGATTTCCTCCAGACATATCGTTTGCTGTTAAGGCCAAATAATTCCATTTTAGTCTCACCTGACCATAACACCTTTTTGCATTTGCCCTCAGAATCTTCAAGGTGCGTTTTGCAAAAGCTCTGTCGTGACTGCATGTGGCTTTTCTTGAGGAGTGGCTTTTTTCTTGCAACCCTTCTATACAAGCCACATTTGTGGAGAATTTGTGATATTGTTGTCAAATGCACACAATGACTTTGTCATAAATTCCTGCAACTGCTTCAGAGTTTCTGTAGGCCCCTTGGTAGCCTCTCTGACCAATTTCCTCCTAGCTCTTTTACCAGTTTGGAGAGATTTCCAGATTCAGGGAGAATCTGTGTTCTACCAAACACCTTCCACTTCTTAATAATAGACTTCACTGTGCTTCTAGGCATTGATAAAGCCTTTGATTTTTTTTTTGTATCTATCTCCTGACTTGTCTGTCGACAACTTTATCCCAGGGAGCCTTGCCACCCATAGTTGATTGTTTGCTTCAGTTGCACTACCTGGGACTGAAATGCTCCAGGAAAGCTCTTTTAATGCTAAGCTAATCAAAATGACCACAGTTGATCACAGTTGAAAGTCAAAAGGCTTTGTGTGCCACTGAAAAGTTGATTAGCTACACTTGTTTAATGTCACAATTTATTTTTAGGAGGGGGTGAAACTTTTTCCAACTCAGTGACTCTGTTTTTGATTATTTTTTATTTTTTTATGACATGTTGGTGTTCTAGCTTTCACTTGGATGTTATAAGTTGCACTGAGTAAATAAAACCGGATAAAACAAAAACTGTCCCTGTCTTCATTTCATGCTGCAAAGAAACATATTGTGATTATTTTAAGGCGAGTGATTCTTTTCTATACCCATTCTACCCAAGTCAGAAGAAAAGTAATCGTTCAGTGCAGGAATGCAAAGCAACAAAGTTTTATTCAAAATGCAAAGCATGGATACATTGTGTAATGTTCGGGGGACCAGGTAGATCGCAGGACACAGGCTTTTCACATAACAAGGGGTTTATTAAACTTAAACAGCTTTACAGCAGCCAAAAAACAAAAAGAAAAGGTTTTTAGTCTCACCGACTTGCAAAGTCCAGAATAGCTGTCTCTATCAAACAGTGCTTGATCTTTTATGGCAGGTAGCTTCCCCTGCCAGGAGGCTTCCAAGCAGGACACTGCTGTCCACTTCTGTTGCTGCAACCCAACACCAAACACCATCCACCATGTCTTCTCCACTCCTCCACACCCATCTACCACTTCCTGTCTTGTTTTTAAACACACTTCCTCTAACAGGTGGGTTAATCAATTTTATTCCCTTTAAAGGGACCACAAACCAAATAGAGGGGAAACATAGCGTCCTTCCAGGACCCAGCCATGGCGTCCTGTACATTTCCCCCCCCCTGTGCCCCAACGCCAAGGAGGTGGAGGCAACAGTGGAGCTCAAACAATGGACTCGGGAGAGGGCATCTGCATTTTGATGCAGTCTCCCGGGCCTATGCTCCACTACAAACTTAAATTCCTGGAGTGCCTGGAACCACCGGGTAACCCTGGCATTAGTCCCTTTTCCTTGTCTCAGCCATGTTAAAGGGGCATGATCAGAAATCAACCTAAACTTCCTTCCCAAAAGGTAATATCTGAGGGATTCCAGAGCCCACTTAATGGCCAGACACTCTCGTTCAATTATGGCGTAGTTTTCCTCCGCTGGTGTTAACTTCCTGCTGAGGGAGACTATCGGGTGTTCCACGCCATGAATAACCTGTGACAACACCGCTCCCAATCCTACATCGGAAGCATCAGTCTGGACAACAAACTCTTTTGAAAAATTAGGTGCTACCAGGACAGGGTGTTGGTACAGCGCCGACTTGAGCTCCAAAAAAGCCTCAGCGTCTGCATTCCACTCCACCATGACCGATTTCCGACCTTTCCGACCTGCACGTACCTGCTTTTTTGTGAGGGGGCAGGGCCAATTCTGTATAGCCTCTATCTTGTTGACCTGAGGTTTCACTACCCCTCTACCCACGATATAACCAAGGTATTTCACCTCCTCCATTCCCAAAGCACATTTTTCAGGGTTTATTGTAAACCCCTTCTTCCAAAGAGAGTCCAGCACTGCCTGAACTTTGGGCAAATGTGATTCCCAGTCTTTGCTAAAAATTACTATCGTCCAAGTAAACTGAGGCATACTTCCGGTGAGGTCATAAAATCCTATCCATTGCTCTCTGGAACGTGGCTGGAGCAGTTTGCAATCCAAAAGGCATCCTTTTGTACTGAAAACTCCCCTCTGGGGTAGAAAAAGCAGTTCTCTCTAGCAGCCTTAGTCAATGGTATTTGCCAATACCCCTTGGTAAGGTCTACCTTGCTGGACCTAGTCTCTCGATAAGCTCATCTACCCAGGGCATAGGGTAGGCATCAAACCGGGAAACTTCATTAAGTTTCCAGAAATCATTGCAGAATCGCAGAGTCCCGTTGGGCTTCGGTACCAACACAATCGGGCTCGACCACTCACTCTGCGATTCCTCAATAATCCCTAGGTCTAACATCTTTTTTACTTCCTCTGAAACGGCCTTCCTTTGAGCCTCTGGGATGTGGTAGGGCCAGACAAAAACTTTGACTCCTGGTTCTGTGATAATATCATGCTCTATGACACTAGTGAGCCCTGGCAAGTCTGAAAATTTTTCTTTATTTCTCTGCAAGAACTCCTTTGCCTGCTGACTTTGGGTTTTAGACAAGGTATTTGCTACTTGGACACTCTCCACCCCAACCCGAGGCTCAAGTTTTGTACTAGCCAGGGAGGTCACTGGTTCCCTGTCTGTCCAGGGCTTTAACAAGTTTACATGATATATCTGATAGGGTTTCCTCTTGCCTGGCTGGTGGACTCTATAATTTACCTCTCCCACTTTTTCTACAACCTCGAAAGGGCCTTGCCATCTGGCCAAGAATTTACTTTCCACAGTGGGAATCAACACTGCTACTCGATCCCCCACTTGGAAGTTCCTAATTTTGGCTGCCCTATTATAGACCCGTCGTTGAGCCTCCTGGGCTTTTTGTAAATGTTCCTTAACTAGCGGCATCACAGTTCGGATCCTCTCCTGCATTTGAGAGACAAATTCAAGAACACTCTTATGCTGAATTGGTTCACTTTCCCATTCTTCTTTAACAAAGTCCAGTAGTCCGCGAGGTCTCCGCCCATATACCAATTCAAAGGGCGAAAAACCCAGTGGAGGCCTGGGGCACTTCTCGGATAGCAAACAGGAGAGCTGGTAACAGGCAGTCCCAGTCTTTCCCATCCCTTTGTACCACTCTCTTGAGCATAGACTTAAGGGTCTTATTAAACGTTCTACCAATCCATCTGTTTGGGGATGGTAGACCTATGTGCGCAGCTGTTTAATCTGGAACAGTTTGCATACATCAGCCATAACCTTCGACATAAACGGGGTGCCCTGGTCTGTGAGTATTTCCTTTGGAAAACCTGTCCGTGTAAACAACTGGAATAGTTCCCGGGCAATAGCCTTAGAGGAGGTATTCCGCAGGGGCAGCGCCTCAGGATATCGAGTGGCATAGTCGAGGATCACCAGTATGTAAGAATGGCCTCGAGCTGACTTTACCAAGGGACCCACTATATCCATGGTTATCCTCTCGAATGGGACCTCAATTATGGGCAGAGGGACCAACGGGCTCTGGAAATGGGTCACCGGAGCGGTCAACTGACAGGTGGGACAAGAGGTACAGTATCTCCTTACCTCTGCTTTCAAGCCTGGCCAGTAAAACCGGTCGGCGATCCGTGCCTCCGTCTTTTCAACTCCCAGGTGTCCCCCTAAAACATCATCATAGGCCAGGTCCAGGACCTTGCGTCTATACTGTTGGGGTACCAATAATTGTTCTACCACATTTTCTCTCACTGTAGTAACCCGATAAAGCAATTCATTACATATTGCAAAATGTGGCCACCGCTCATTAGCACCTGGCTCTGGGGCTACCCATTTATTACTACAACCTGTTCCCGTGCCCTGGCCAAAGTGGGGTCCTGCATCTGGGCAGTACCAAATGCCCTCTGGGGAACATCCAAATCTGGCAAGGCAGGGGTAGAGGCCACTTCCTCATCCTCTTCCCCCAGCATTACCTGAAGCGGGGAAGGTTCCCCCCCTCAGTATTCAGGTAGGTCTGTGAACCCCACATTTTGACATCCTTAACAGTGTCAGCACTACTTTCATCACCATTAACCAAATCCTTAGCATTTTTATCAACTGGGTCCATATTACGAACATGCGGCATCTCAGGGTTATTACCCTCAATAACAGGAACAGAGGGACTAATTTCTTCCCAGTCTCTGGACCTTTCAGATAGTTCTCCTTGTCCCCACAGTTTTGCAAATAACGGACAGTCTCGTCCTATGATAACGTCATGTACCAAGTTCTTTACCACCCCCACCTCTTGAGTACCAGTGCCACATGCTGTGGAGATGGCCACCGAGATGAGAGGGTACTCTCTAGTGTCCCCATGAATGCACACAACCCGTAAAATTTTTCTTACCGGACCGATCTTCCCAATTACTCTAGGGTGAACCAGGGTTACCATGCTTCCAGAGTCCAGCAAAGCCCGTGCAGGGTGGTGGTTCACTTGGACTTCACACTCAAATTTCCCCTTTCCAAGGTCAAGATGTGTTGTACACGCTTTATGGGCATAAAAAGACCCCCTCCGAAGAACCCCGCATTCCATGGGTTCTTCCTGCAATGGGCAGTAGGCCCGGGTATGGCCCCAGGCATGACATCGCCAACATTGTACATCCCCTCCTCTCCGAACAGGAACAGGTTCGCTGAGGGGGTAATGGGTGTGACTCTTGGCCTTCCGGGGTGTTGGTTCCAGGGCTCCTGGGGACATCCTTTCGAAGGGCGGCAGTTGGTCGGAAAGGCCGTGGCAGACTGGGCCCTTGACGCTTGGTAGGGCCAAGCAGATCCTCCACCACTGTATATCGTTCTACCATCTCGACAAGGAGGTTCACCGTTTTGGGGTCTCCATGGCTGACCCACCATTGAAGGTCGTCTGGCAGTGACTTTAAGTATCGGTCCAGCATGACCCGCTCCACAATTTGGGGACCAGACAACACTTCGGGCTGCAGCCATTTTTTTACTAGTTGCACCAAGTCATGCATTTGAGACCGCGGTGGCCGATCTGGACGATACTTCCATTGGTGCACTCGTTGGGCCCGGACAGCCGTAGTCACCCCCAACCGAGCCAGTATTTCTGCCTTTAATTTTTGATAATCTTTAGCGTCTTCTGGTGGTAGGTCGAAATAAGCTTTTTGAGGGTCTCCGGTGAGGAAAGGAGCAATTAAGCCGGCCCACTGGTCCTGGGGCCACCCTTCTCTCTCTGCCATCCTCTCAAATGTAGCCAGAAACGCCTCTACGTCATCACTCAGGGACAATTTCTGCAAAAAATGGCTTGCCCTTATGGTCACCTGGTTGCCAGGGGCAACAGCCACTTGTTCACGGCCCTGAGAAAGCTGCTGCACTGCTTCTTTTAAGGCAGCCATCTGAGCCTGCATAACCCCTTGTTGGGTCGCTTTCTGGGCTGCTAACTGGGCCACCAACAGGCGAGTATTTTCTTGCTGCAGAGCCAGCGCCTCATTGTGGTGCATTTTTTGTACCTCCAGCTGGGTTGCTAAGCGCTGATTAGCTTCCTCATGGCGAGTCTGCGCTTGCATATTAGCCAAGGACAGCTGTTTAATTAGCTCCTCTATTGTTTCAGCTTTCAACAGTTGTGCAGCTTTAACCCAGGACATAAATTCACTGTACTGTCCCTTTAAATGTCAATTCAAATCCAATGCAAAAAAAAAAATAGCAAGAAAAACACCTGTTACTTTGTCCTGCCCGCATTCGAGCACCACTTGTAATGTTCGGGGGACCAGGTAGATCGCAGGACACAGGCTTTTCACACAAGGGGTTCATTAAACTTAAACAGCTTTACAGCAGCCAAAAACAAAAGGAAAAGGTTTTTAGTCTCACCGATAGGGATGAGCCGAACACCCCCTGGTTCGGTTCGCACCAGAACTTTCGAACGGACCCCACGTTCGTTACGAACGTTAGAACCCCATTGAAGTCTATGGGACTCGAACGTTCGAAATGGAAAGTGCTAATTTTAACGGCTAATATGCAAGATACTGTCCTAAAAAGGGTTTGGGGACCTGACTCCTGCCTCAGGGGACATGGGTCAATGCAAAAAAAAGTTTTAAAAACGGCCGTTTTGGCGGGAGCACTGATTTTAATGACGATTAAAGTGAAAAAAAAAGTGAAATATTCCTTTAAATATGGTGCCTGGGGGGTGTCTGTAGTATGCCTGTGAAGTGCCACGTGTTTCTCGTGTTTAGAACAGTCCCTGCACAAAATGACATTAAACGGAAATAACACCATTTAAAACTGCTTGCGGTTTTAATGTTATATCTGGTTCCTGCAATATGGTTGAAAATCATTGAGAAAAATGGCATGGGTAGCCCTCCCTGCCCATTACCAGCCTATTTGGGTCTTGTACGCATATTAAGGGGAACCCTGTACCCATATTAAAAAAAGGAAATGCGTGTGGCCCCCAGGCCCTATATACTCAGAACAGCAGTATACAGGCAGTGCAAACAAGACAGGGACTGTGTAGGTTTGTTGTGTTAAGTTGAATCTGTTTGTAATTTTCAACTGGTACATTTTTAAAGTGTAGCTCCAGTCAAAAAAACTATTTTTAAGCTTTTTGGAAAACATAGGGAAGGGTTATCACCCCTGTATAATTTGTTTTGTCGTCCATCTTTTTTCATCTCACTTGCTGCTGTCTGATGTTTGTAAGTTGGATGTTTGAAAGTAGGGGCCTGCCCTATATGCTCTGCAGAAATGGTGGAACAAGGTGTTGGTTCTGCCACAACATTGTAAGCCCTCAAAGTGACTCTTGGTGGGCGCTGGAGCGCCCTGCTGTGAACGATTATATCAAGAATTGTAATTACATGCCATTGTTGAACAGTGGTAGAAAAATTGACCTTTGGTGGTTGTGGTGCTGGTGCCACAACACTATAAGTCCTCACCGTTACTCTGGGTGGGCACAGGAACGGGCCCTCCTATGAAATATTATATCAAGAATTGTAATTACATGTCCCTGTTAAACAGGGGCAGAAAAATTTGGCCTTAGGCACTGCTGCTGGTGCCACCACACTGCAACCTCTTCCATATACTCTATTTTTTTTGCTGGAATTAGCCCTGCTGCAAAGCATTGCATCAAAAATTGTACTTAAACGCCCCTGTTAAACAGGGGCAGAAAAATTGGGCCTTAGGCTGAGGTGAATATCGCGGTGTATACTGCGGTCAGGGCACGCAGACAATAACCAGAAAACAGCAGAGATAAAGGGGTATATACAGATGTATACTGTGCTGTGCTGGAGGCACACACAACTTCCAATAACTCCTGCAGATGGCAATTGGGCTCAAATAGAGAACAGCTATGTAGGTGGATTATAGCGATATGTACTGGGTACAGAGCATGCAAACAGCACGCACTATCTCCTAACACTACTGACTGTAAGCTCTATTATTAAAGATGGATCACTAGCTATATAGGTGAGGTGAATATCACGGTGTATACTGCGGTCAGGGCACGCAGACAATAACCAGAAAACAGCAGAGATAAAGGGGTATATACAGATGTATACTGTGCTGTGCTGGAGGCACACACAACTTCCAATTACTCCTGCAGATGGCAATTGGGCACAAATAGAGAACAGCTATGTAGGTGGATTATAGCGGTATGTACTGGGTACAGAGCACGCAGACAGCACGCACTATCTCCTAACACTACTGACTGCAAGCTCTATTATTAAAGATAGATCACTAGCTATATAGGTGAGGTGAATATAGTGGTGTATACTGCGGTCAGGGCACAGACAATAACCACTACACAAGAGCAAGATAGGAAATCAGCCAAAAACGATCGGTGTGTAACTGTGTTGAAGGTACACCGAACACCCACTGCTTCAGATGCCAACACACTACACGAGGCCGCCTCAAAGGCGGCCTTATATAGTGTGGGGCGTGCACTACACAGCCTGAGCTATGATTGGCCACAGGCATCCTGCCTGTGGCCAATCATGGCTCTCCTCGCTGCTGGCGCTGCGATTGGCCAAACATGTGGGGTCACAGTGCATGCTTGGCCAATCATGAGCCAGCAATGCACTGCGCCATCGCAGTGCATTGTGGGCCGTGCGCGCCACACGAATTTTGACGCAAACGGACCAAGAGTTCGGATTTCGCCGAACGGACGAACAGCCAATGTTCGAGTCAAACGTACGTTCGACTCGAACACGAAGCTCATCCCTACTCACCGACTTGCAAAGTCCAGAATAGCTGTCTCTATCAAACAGTGCTTGATCTTTTATGGCAGGTAGCTTCCCCTGCCAGGAGGCTTCCAAGCAGGACACTGCTGTCCACTTCTGTTGCTGCAAAACAAACACCATCCACCATCCACCATGTCTTCTCCACTCCTCCACACCCATCTACCACTTCCTGTCTTGTTTTTAAACACACTTCCTCTAACATGTGGGTTAATCAATTTTATTCCCTTAAAGGGACCACAAACAAAATAGAGGGGAAACATAGCGTCCTTCCAGGACCCAGCCACGGCGTCCTGTACAATTGGTAGACACTGATTGCTTAACACGTATGTACTGATAGGTGCATATGATTAGATACATTTTTGAAAATATTGAGAAAAACATATTTTCTACTTTATACGTTATAAAACATATTCAGTTATAAAATCAAATGTATTCATAAATTTAGGCCAAAATGTATTCTGCTACATGTCTTTGGTAAAAAAACGAAAAAAACAAAAAACAATAAGTGTATAATTGGTTTGTGTAAAAGTTATAGTGTCTACAAACTATGGTATATATACTGGAATTTATGTAACAATACTATACGCAATAATGTAAATATTGTTACATACATGAGTGCGGATCCCCCCTTACATCAGGTTCCCCAGAGAGCCCCCCCCACTTACATCAGGGTCCCCAGAGGGCCCATCATTACATCAGGGTCCCCAGAGAACCCCCTCGTGGCATCAGTACATAGTACAAGGCTCCCCGCACAGCAGGTTGAAGATCTCCCCCTGCACACATGGCTTGATATAGTCACAAGGTGGCTCGGGTAGGATCGGAGCCTGCATGGGGACACGGATGTGATATGGTGGGCTGCAGGGGCTGACAGGGGGCCTGTTCTTTTTGGGCAGCTGGGCTTTAAATAAGGTAGGGGCCTGGAGCTGCAGCTCTGATAGCCCCTACGTTAATCCAACCCTGCTGCAGCCAGTAAGAGACTCTGGGCTATGGGCCCCAGATTCAGGGCCATAGCCCCAGAAGCCACCCCCTAGCGATGCCACTAGCTTGAGCTATTTTGCAAGGAAGAATTGGCAAAAAATGTCACTCTCTAGATGTGCAAAGCTGGTAGAGAGATCCCTAAAAAGACTTGCAGCTGTAATTTCTGCGAAAGGTGATTCTACTAAGAATTGACTCAGTGGGGCTGAATACAAATGCACACCACACTTTTCATATATTTATTTGTAAAAAAAATTGAAAACCATTTATCATTTTCCTTCCACTTCACAATTATATGCCACTTTGTGTTGGTCTATCGCATAAAATCCCAATAAAATACATAGAATTTTTTTTTTTTTGCAATATAACAAAATATGGAAAAAAAAATTTCTTGCAGGGAGAAGAAACAGCCAGTGTTTTTGTAAACACTGTGTGTTATTGCACACAGCTGATCAGCTGACTTCAGCCAAAATCATTATCTGACATCAGTTGCGAAACTCATGGTGTGTTCAATCACAGCATGGTTCGGCAGGGGGCAAGCATATGTGTGCCCCAAACCCAGAAGCAAGTCGGACATGTGTCCAATAGTGTCCCCCATGGGATAGTGTCTGACCTGTACTGCACTTGCGCAGTACAGAGGACAAGGAGATTCTGAAAGTCTCCGAGGATGAACGGCGCTTGCGCCGTGAGTCCAGGTTCAAGCCCCACCATCCAAGTGGACATAGAGTTAGAATAAAAAATAGGCAAGCGATTTTGTTTATTCACTTGCAATGTTCCATTCAAATTGTTCAAACATTTGATTAGTTCAGAAGAATCAGTCTTTCAGCTCTGAGTCTGCTAGGGCTCATGCCATCACATCCAAGGAGGTGATGGCATAGTCTCAGGCTTTTGGATGTCTACACAAGGGTGGCTTTTACAGGTACATTAATGCACATAATCTTATGGGAAGATTTTTATTCAAATTTATGGTCTGGTGACAGGGTCTCTTTACTGGTTTGTTTTGAGTTGGCTTTACATATTGCTAGTTTCTGTACTTAAATGTCTTATTAGTTTATTATTTTTATTTTAGTTTACAGAGTTAATTAGTAATCAGGGAGGAAGGGAGGGCAACACTGTAAGACAACCCACCTCTACTGAATTGCAGAGATCTGTTGGTCCAATGCTAGGACCTAGCTGACAAGAGGTGCAAGCTGAATGGGCATGGTGAGCTAGCCATGTTGTCTATCAGAGGGGCCTGGTTCACTGGACAGGATGAACAGACATTTACATTTTTTTGTTAGGTAAGACACGTTTCATAATGGTAAAAATAGTGCAGTGTTACAGTATACAATAATATATACTATATCGCCAAAAGTATTGGTACATCTGCCTGTACATGCACGTGAATTTTAATGGCATCCTAGTCTTAGTCCATAAAGTTCAATATTGAGTTTGTCCCCCCTTTGCAGCTATAACAGCTTCAACTCTTCTGGGAAGGCAGTCCACAAGGTTTAGGAGTGTGTCTATGGGAATGTTTGATCAATCTTCCAGAAGCACATTTGTGAGGTCGGGCACTGATGTGGACAAGAAGGCCTGGCTCGTGGTCTCTGCTTTAATTCATCCCAATGGTGTTCTATCGGGTTTAGGTCAGGACTCTGTGCAGGCCAGTCAAGTTCCTCCACCCCAAACTCACTCATCCATGTCCTTATGGACCTTGCTGTGTGCACTGGTCCAAATCATTTGGTGGAGGGGAGATTATAGTGTAAGGTTGTTTTTCAGGAGTTGGGCTTGGCCCCCTAGTTCCAATGAAGGGGACTCTTAAGCCTTGTACACACGCTTAGATATTTTGGACGACTAAACGTCTGTTTTTTGTGGCATGCTAGTCTGTCGAAAGTGAAGAGGTTACTCACAATATAAAAATTTTCGTATGACAGAATAGAACATCAGAAGTGACGTAATGTGTATGTATTCTTTCGTTTCTGTGCACGCATAGTCTTGCTCTTACAATTTTTTCCATATCAAAACCATACTAATGAATTAATGAAAATTGGATGTTGAGTTCACATCCGACAAAAATTTTATAGTCTGCACATCCAGCTTTTGTCTGATGAAAATCGTCAGACAGCTCGTCGTACACATTTTTCCATCCGATTTTTGCATCGTGTGTACAGGCCTTCAAGGTGTCAGCATACCAAGACATTTTGGACAAATTTCATGCTCCTAACTTTGTGGGAACAGTTTGGGGATGGCTTCTTCATTTTCCAACATGACTGTGTACCAGTGCACAAAGCAAGGTCCATAAAGACATGGATGAGCGAGATTGGGGATGGAGGAACTTGACTGTCCTGCACAGAGTCCTGACCTCAACCTGATAGAACATCTTTGGGATGAATTAGAGCGGAGACTGCGAGCCAGGCCTTCCTGTCCACATTGGTGCCTGACCTCACAAATGCGCTTCTGGAAGAATGGTCAAACATTCCCATAGACACTCCTAAACCTTGTGGACAACCTTCCCTGAAGAGTTGAAGCTGTTATAGCTGCAAAGGATGGGCCAACTAAATGTTGAACCCTATGGACTAAGACTGGGATTCCATTAAAGTTCATGTGTGAGTAAAGGCAGGTGTCATAATACTTTTGGCAATATAGTGTATATGTTGAAAAGAAACATGCAAATACCTATACTCTAGTACAGTGGTCTCGAAACTGTGGCCCAAGGGCCAGGTGTGGCCCTTTGCCCTCCTTTATCCCGCCCTTGGGGCTGTGTTCCTCTCACTGATACAAGACACTGTTCCAATCACTGACACCGATGGGGCACAATTCCTCCCGCTAATGCCAGTGATGGGGCATTATGCTTCCTACTGACACCAATGATAGGGCACTATTCATTCCACTGACATCGACTGGGCATTATTCCTCACACTGACACCAATATGCTGGAGCAAATTGGAGCTTGCTTTGCTGGGGTTCTTTGCCTTTCTCTGGATCAACTGTGGGTATAGGATTGTGTATATGGGATCATATGTTGTTGTTTTTTTTCCCCCATTATTGGTTAAGCTAGATGGTCTTTTTTCAACCTGACTATTTAACTATGTAATCTCTGCCCCCCCTACAGTCTGAAGGACAGTAAACTGGCCCTTTGTTTAGACAGTTTGGAGACCTCTGCTCTAGTAGTATTAATTGTTGAGGTCTGTAGTTTCCTTTGCTACAGCAAACACGTTTTTTTAAACTTGCATAATCTTCTGTTTACAGTCATGTTACAGAATAACTGGCATGGCTGCACACTTGTAACCATGGCATACTCGATGTGGGTGACTAGGGAGTGGGACATTTTGACACATCTTTTAACAAAAATGTATATTTTTCCATGTTTTATAGGAAATACAATTTTAGACAGATGGATCCATTTGGAATGACAATTAGGACCATTTCCCTGCTCACATATTTACATAAGTAATAGTTCATTTTGCAAGGTTTAACAATCTGTAAAAAATTAATTTGTGTGATGTAAAGGAAATCAGTGCTGAATGGCTTTCATGGTGATCCTTTAACTTGATCCAATTTGCATGACAGGAGACTGTAACCGGCTCTCAATGGAGCTGGTTCACTAATCTCTGGGGTGGCCGCGGAGCGCACAGCAAGAAGAATCCTGTGTATTTGGCTCCATTTAAGGTCCGAATTATGCCAAAAATGTAGAACTGAAACTGTGAACGGGGATGCACCGAACCCCTGCTGTGCCCCAGGGCCGCACATAATGGAACCCAGCCTAAATGAAACCTGCTATGCATAGGTGTGCACAGCCTATTGCATTAGTTTGTGGACCCAAAAGTACAAACACACATGCGCAGAAGAGCAGTGGATGGTGTCAGTAGAGCAGTGGATGGTGTTAGTAGGGATGAGATTGGTGTCAGTAGTGTTTTGTTTTTATTATTTTATTTAATTATATTTTATAATTAAAAAAAAAATTCATATTTGTTTTACAATGTGTTAGGAGCCCCATTGAGGGGCATTGGTGAAATAGCAGATAAAGAGGGACTGAGGACAGAGATTCCCCAATCCCTTTCTCTGTAGCCTCAGCTGCCATAGGTGTTCAGCTGGGGAAATCTGCACTGCACAAGGTGATTAGGGTGTGCCCTGGCACACTCGGCACTCCCTGTGCGCACACCTATGCTGCTATGAGTTAATTATTAAAACAGCCTTTGTTAAAGGTGTATTTTACCCCAAAATGTCATATTCTTGATATGTGTGTTGTACCATGTACTTATAAGTATCCTGTTGTTTTTTGCATTGCTTCCATTGTGTAAAATCCCCAGTGATCCTGCTGTCCCATTTGAAATTGACCACACCAGGGAAAGGAAGCACATCCATAATATTGCGGTCAGTTTTCTTCTTTGCATTGTATTTGTCAGACTTCTGCAGACATACTCTCCTGCACAGCCAATCAATAAGAAGATCAGCGGACTAGTGTTTTTCTGCCTCCTGCGTACACAGCTCTCTGTACAGCCAATTACTGGGATCATTGGTGTACTGCTCTTTCTGTGCCTCATGCAGTTTGTGCCCTCACCTTTCTAAACTCTTTACACAGCTGATGACAGAGATCATGTAATCACTTATTTAAAAAAAAAAAAAAAAAAAAAAAAAAAAAAAAATGTTATTTGTCATTTATTTTGTTGCTTTACATGGTAAGGGTTCACATATACTTTAACCACTTCACTTGAAAATGTCAGTTCCCCGGGAATTTATGCTGATGCATAGGCATTAAGATAAGGAATTCTAAAATAAATTCTGATGTATAATAAGAGCATCCACCTTCCAGGTCTGTTTCAAAATGTGTTTGACATAGCCGGGCAATAAGCATTGCAATGCCAATGTCAGTGTCAGTAAAAGGGCCACTTCAACTGAAAAGGACAAGAATTTATCCCTTGAAGTCAAAAGTTTTCAGTAAGTTAGATCTCTTGAAGCCAGCCAGGCAAGCTAGAAACCAGAATTTTCAAAAGGGGGTTGACAGTGGCAGTCTATACAATTCAGTACAGGTGTCCTTTTTAAGTTAGAACGTTGCTAAGAATTTACAATATATTAAGACTTATATTAAGTGATTGCTGTTTTATTTCACTGTGCTCTTCAACAAGGTGAGTTGTATTGGACATATTTACACTTTCTTAGTTTGCCCATGTATTATTTGAAATGCAATGTGATATACCGCCATCTAGTGGTAACCTGTTAATTCCACCTTTTACAAGACACTGAATTAGGGCCTGTTCACACTTGTGCAAATAAAAAAAATACAGCTAAAAACTCATATGAAATTACCTGCGTTTTTATGCGCATTTATGAAAACGTATCGCGTTAAGCTAGCAGACACAAACACAACTTACAAAATTCCCGCTAAACCTAAAAGCTGTGTGTGAATGAGGCCTGAAACCTCATTCACATGGGCACTGTGGCCTGTGCAGTGTGAACCATTTTTATTTTTTTTTATGTGCAGGCAGTCTATGTTAGATTATGGAGATGCAGCAACTGAACAAATAAAGCTGCAGGTCCAAATTTGATAGGATGCATGTGTACATAGACAGTATGCATTTTGGGCCAGACACCTGCATATCTGTCGAATTAGGACCAGTGGCTGTGTTTGTACAGGCATTGCATCCCCATAGTGTAACAGGTGGCCCCAGCTGCACAAACCGTTTGTTCACACTGCATGGGCCAGAGAACGCATGTAAATCAGCCCTTTATTAGTTTTTTTTATTATTTGGTGCAATGTTTTTATTTTCTACTTTTTTTCCCCACAATGGTTTTGGTGGGCAGTGGACAGTGACAGTCAGTAGAGCAGCAGTTGGCGTCAGTAGGGCAATGGATGATGTCGCTAGCTTTTTATGATTATGACTTCATTATTTAAAAAAAAAAAAATATATATATATATATATATATATATATATATATATATATATTTTATACAATTTAATATTTTATTATCTAAACAGACCCCTAAATTCTCACTTTTGAGACAGAGAAAGGGACTGGGGAATGTGTTTCCTCTGTCCCTTTCTCTGTAGTCTGGAGACAGGAGACAGAGGGTCCTGTTCATTCATAAAGCAAAGCATAGAAAACAGTTTTCCTGCACTGCTCTGTGGGTGAACCCAGCCAAATGTACAGAAAACTCCCACAGCTGTGGACAAGAGGGAGTTATCAGTGCGGCAGGGGGACAATTAGACCTCTTTCACACTGGGGCACTGTGGGTGTTAGCAGTAAAGCATTGCTAGTTTTAGCAGCGTTTTGGCGCCGTCATAGCAGCGCTATTCAGATTCTAGCTGGGCCAAAGAAAGGGTTAATAGCGCCCATGTTGCGGCACTTCTGAAGCGCTGTCCCATTCATTTCAATACACTGCTCCCGCACCACCCCAAAGATTCTGCTTGCAGGACTTTTTTACCCATCCTGCAAGCGCACCGCCCCAGTGTGAAACACACTCCCACCTTTTACACTGGGTAGGCATGAGAGGTGCTTTTCAGGTGCTATTTTTAGTGCTAAAACTCCTGAAAAGTGCCCCAGTGTGAAAGGGGTCTTAGATGAACCAATCTTCTTTCTCTACAGCAGCAGAAGGGAGAGGAGACTAGGTAGACTTTAAGCTTCTGTACAGAGAGCCTGTCCACAAGGTTTAAGAGTGTGTCTATGGGAATGTTTGAGGATTCTTCCAGAAGCGCATTTGTGAGGTCAGGCACTGATGTAGACGAGAAGGCCTGGCTCGCAGTCTCCACTCTTATTCATCCCAAAGGTGCTCTATTGGGTTGAGGTCAGGACTCTGTGCAGGCCGGTCAAGTTCCTCCACCCAAAACTCGCTCATCCATGTCTTTATGAACTCTGCTTTGTGCACTAGTGAGCAGTCACGTTGGAACAGGAAGAGGCTATCCTGAAACTGTTCCCACAAAGTTGGGAGCATGACATTGTCCAAAATGTCTTTGTATACTGACGCCTTAAGAGTTCCCTCACACAGCACAATCCCCCCCCCCACCAAATGATTTGAACCAGTGCACAAAGCAAGGTCCATAAAGACATGGATGAGTGAATTTGGGGTGGAGGAACTTGCCTGGCCTATAATCTCAGCTTGTTACCTGTATAAAAGACACCTGTAAACAGAAGCAATTAATCAGATTCCAATCTCTCCTCCATGACCAAGACCAAAGAGCTGTCCATGGATGTCAGGGACAAGATTGTATACCTACACAAGGCTGGGATGGGCTACAAGACCATCAGCAAGCAGCTTGGTGAGATTGTTCGCAAATGGAAGAAACACAGAATAGCTGTATATCTCCGTCAGTCTGGAGCTTCATGCAAGATCTCACCTCGTTGAGTTTCAATGATCATGGGAACGTTGAGAAATCAGCCTAGAACTACACAGGAGGATCTTGTCAATGATCTGAAGGCAGTTGGGACCATAGTCACCAAGAAAACAATTGGTAACACACTAGTAAAGGACTGAAATCCTGCAGCACCCACAAGATCCCCCTGCTCACAAAAGCACATGTACAGGTCTGTCTGAAGTTTGCAAATGAACATCCGAATGATTCAGAGGAGAACTGGGTGAAAGTATTGTGGTCATATGAGGCCAAAATCAAGCTCTTTGGCATGAACTCAACTCGCCGTGTTTGGAGGAAGAAGAATGCTGCCTATGACCCCAAGAACACCATCCCCACCGTCAAACGCGGAGGTGGAAACATTATGCTTTGGGGGGGAGTTTTCTGCTAAGGGAACAGGACAACTTTACTGTATCAAAGGGACGATGGACAGGGCCATGCACAGTCAAATTTTAGAGGAAAACCTCCTTCCCTCAGTCAGGGCATTGAAAATGGGTCGTGGATGGATATTCCAGCATGACAATGACCCAAAACACACAGCCAGGCAACAAAGGAGTGGGTTCAAGAAGAAGCACATTAAGGTCCTGGAGTGGCCTAGCCAGTCTCCAGACCTTAATTTCATAGAGAATATGTAGAGGGAGCTGAAGGTTTTACCAAACAGCCTCAAAACCTTAATGACTTAGAGAGGATCTGCAAAGAAAAGTGGGACAAAATCCCTCCTGAGATGTGTACAAACCTGGTGGCCAACTACAAAAAACATCTGACCTCTGTGATTGCCAAAAAAGGGTTTTGCCACAAAGTATTAATGTCATGTTTTGCGAAGAGGTAAAATAGTTATTTCACACATTCAAATGCAAATCAATTTATAGCTTTTTGAAATGTGTTTTTATAAACCCTGTTACACCACTTTTACCTATGGGTAAGCCTATAACAAGGCTTACCCATAGGTACCTTGAATATCTCTTAAACCTGCACACTATATGTACTGCTGCCGACATCATCGGCGCATGCGCACCAAAGAAACGTGCCGCTGGTGCCATTTCTTCAGGAGTTGTACCGTGACTGGTGGCTCCTGCAAGAATGCGAGTGATGCGAACACGGAAGTAACTGCGGTGGAAGATGTCCGTGTTGTACTTGGGGGGCCAACAATAAAACGCAGAAATACCGCATAAATTGCATTTTCAGATTTATTAAGTTAAAGAGTGCAGAATCTTAACTGCACCCAATGTGATTTATTTTTCTGAGTAGAATTAATTCTGGTTGTTTCCGAAGATTCATTACGCAGAACTAGCACTCTTCTTGAAAATGGTTATTTCTCATTTTGTGAGAGTTGCAGCAGGCTACAATAAACGTTGCACATCTTCCAGAAACCTAGAGCACTTCTAACCAAAAGAAGTGGCTAGGGAGTTATCCATGTTAATTCAAGTAGCATTATGTGCAATAGAATGCAAACACGGTGGTTATGGTGAAGAGATCTAAGTACTAGTAAATATTGGCAGTAGAGAAAGATTATGATGCTTGCTGAACCTTTTTTATGGTTCAGGTTAATGATAGGAGTTTTGGAGTTAACAGTTAAGTGAAGATTTTAGGGCTTTTTTTGGCCTTTTCCTTACCTCCTTCTGACCCCCATCAGCATATAATACACTTTTCTCATTCTTGTGCCACTTTGCTAAACTGCCTCAGAGTTAAAAATATTCTGTGTAAGCTCCAAATTAAATTGTTGGAACTTGCACAGGGCTTCTCCAACTCCATGTGACAATGCTGGGCCAATCATATGGCACTAGTGCACTTGCATGAGAAAGTGCCATTGGGTTACATGCTCACACATACCTGGAAGTGCAGAGAATTTCACTTTATCCTGGAGCAGCATCTGAGCGAGGAAAGGTGAGTGTATACTACTGTGGGGAATTTAGGACTTAAATTTTAAGTGCTAGCGTTAAGATTTGAGTGAGGTTAAGTGTTAGAGTAGAGCTAAAGTGTTGGGACTGAGTTTAATTTGAAGGTTAAAAATTAGGGGATATTTAAAAGTTAGGGGTATTTGGGGGAAAAAAAAATGTGTTACTGTATTTTTGCACTGTAAACCCCACAAGAATTATCAGTACTGGGTTCATGGCCTCAACAACACTAATAAATTATTATTCAAATCCCACTTCACTATGATGATCTCTGATACAGGCTTCATCTACTGCTACAGGCAATGCTGTATCTTGGCCTAGGCCAGGAGTGTCCAAACTTTTTTCAAAGAGGGCCAGATTTCATGAAGTGAACATGTGTGAGGGCCAACCATTTTGACTGACATTTTTTGAACCACTAAAATTAAATGCAAATTAAATATTTTATGCAAAGTTTATTGCAAGCGGCATACTATTAATTTCATAACATTGATGACAATATGAGATTATATATATATATATATATAATCTCTCTATGTATCTTCTCTTCTCCGCTCAGGGTAACGATGAGCTCAGGCGTATTATGTTTTTTTTTTTTTTTTAAAGTTAAAGAGGGATTCCACCTAAAAAAAAAAAAAATATATTAAAAGCCAGCAGCTATAAATACTACAGCTGCTGACTTTTAATAAATGGACACTCACCTGTCCCGGGTTCCAGCGATGCCGAGGCCGATCGGTCGCTCGGCTCTCGGCTGCTGCCGTCACCATTCTAGGTGAGGGAATCAGGAAGTGAAGCGAATCGGCTTCACTTCCCAGTTCCCTACTGCGCATGCGCGAGTCGCGCAGCGCAATAGGAATTCTCCGCGCTGTCACTGGGACCCGTGTGTGTCCCAGCAGACAGCGTGGCAGGACAGGATATGACATAGACTCCCACGGGAGTCTATGCCCGGAAGTGGGTGTAAATACCTGTCTTTGACAGGTATCTCCACCCCCTCCCCCCTGTAAGGTGCCAATTGTGACACCGGAGGTGGGGAGGGTTCCGATTAGCGGAGGTTCCACTTTAGGGTGGAACCCCGCTTTAAATCTCTATCTATATCTCTCTCTCTCAAAAGGAAAGGAACCGTGTTCCAGTTTGATGCAGCCCCTCAAGTATATCCATCTGTGGCCGCCAAAGCTCAAACGTGTTATGTTTTTTTATGCTGTTAATATATCCATCTTCATTAGCCTGACAAATCCAGAGCTCCACGCTCATTCTTAGTATGAGCCGGGGGGTGTGGCTGGGAGTGTTCACAGGTCTATGTGACCGAGCCTGCAAGGAAGCTGACAGCACGCAGCCCCACCGCCAATCACAGGCACTGTGACATTTCCCCGATCTCTGCATCTTCAGAATAGTCACCGTGCCTGTGATTGGCTCTTCGTTGTGTCAGTTTCATAGCGAGTTGGGCACATAGACTTGTGAACTAAGAATATGACTGCGGCGCTCAGGATTTGTCAGGCTAAAGAAGATGGATATATTAATAGCATAAAAAACATAACATGCTCAAGCTTTGGGGGCCATATATATATATATATATATGTGCGCAAATTCCTAGTGGGGGCCACATCAAACTGGAACGTGGGCCGGACTTTGGACATGCCTGGCCTAAGCCAACAAGGCCTAGCCCTAGGATGGCACTTTGCAGGGGGGCAGCACGAAAAGAGTACCTGCGGCTTGTGCTACACTGTAAATGTAGCGCCAGTCTTATGGGGTGGACTTGGCCGGGAGGCAAATCGGTCTAGTGCCCCCACAAAGAGATGGATTTATTTGTTCCTGCCCCAATCCTTCCTTTGCTCAATGCCTGGGCCACATACCTTCATCACTGTGCTATGTTTTTTGCCGGACCACTGGCATGATTATATCCACTTGGTCCAAATTTAGCAGAAGTGGATGTAAACCAGATTTTTTTTTTTTTAATTAAGGCTTGCACCTTGTACAGTATAGGATTTTATGTCATCTGTGCCAAGTTTTGCCACAAAGAGTTAATCCAGCTCTGAGCAATCTTCTTCTCTTTTTTTCCAGTGAGATAAAAACTGACACACAGGGAAATAGTAGTCAGTTCTTCCCCCTTGCTGTGAGTGACAGCTGATTTAAATAGCTCATGTACGAGCCTGAGAGAGACATTTTGTGTACTTCAGATCCCCTCCTCCTTTCTTCTCCAGCTCTCCCAGGCCCTCAGAACTAGTATCCCCAGTGGAAATGTCAGGGTGGGTATTAAACTGGGTTGTGGTCTTGACTGGAAAAAGTGGGAAGGGGTGGGTCATATTTAAATTAGGGGGTGCATGAGCTTAGTCAGGCCTAGGGCAGCACAAAACCTAAATACTATTTTTTCATTACAAACAGGGAGGTCAGTACAAAAAACAAAACAAAAAACTATAGTGGTTTCCTTTTGATGACTGTACAGCCATGGCCAAAAGTTTTGAGAATTAACCACTTCAGCCCCGGACCATTTTGCTGGTCAAAGACCAGACCACTTTTTGCGATTTGGCACTGTGTCGCTTTAACTGACAATTGCGCGGTCGTGCGACGTGGCTTTCAAACAAAATTGGTGTCCCTTTTTCCCCACAAATAGAGCTTTCTTTTGGTGGTATTTGATCACCTCTGTGGTTTTTATTTTTTGCGCTAACAAAAATAGAGCAACAATTTTGGAAAAAAAAGTATTATTTTTTACTTTTTGTTATAATAAATATCCCCCAAAAATATATAAAAAAAACATTGTTTAGGCCGATACATATTCTTCTGCATATTTTTGGTAAAAAAAAAATTTGCAATATGCGATTATTGATTGGTTTGCGCAGAAGTTATAACGTTTACAAAATAGGGGATAGTTTTATGGCATTTTTATTAATAATTTATTTTTTTACTAGTAATGGCGGCGATCAGTGATTTTTATTGCGACTACGACATTATGGCGGACACATCGGACATTTTTGGGACCATTGTCATTTATACAGAAATCACTGCTATATAAATGCAGTGATTCCTGTGTAAATGACACTGGCAGTGAAGGGGTTAACCAGTGGGTGGCAGTGTAGGGGTTAAGTGTTCCTGGGGTGTGTTACCGACTGTGGGGGGCTGGGCTTTCATTTAGTGAACACTGATCTCTGCTCCAATCACATGGAGCAGAGATCAGCGTCACTAGTTGCTAGGCAGAATGGGGAAATGCTGTTTACAGCAGCATTTCTCCATTCAGCCTTCCTGTGAGACGATCGCGGGCATGCCCGCGGCGATCGAGTCCACGGGACCCGCGACCGGACTCACATTAAGGTGAAAAATGCAGAGGGTTTACAAACCCTTTAACCACTTGCTTTGTGGGCACTCAAACCCCCCTCCTGCCCAGACCAATTTTCAGCACTGTCACTCTTTGAATGACAATTTCGCGGTCATGCAACACTGTACCCAATTAAAATTTTTATCATTTTTTTCACACAAATAGAGCTTTCTTTTGGTGGTATCTAAACTTTTTATTTTTTGCTAAACAAAAAAAAGGCTTATTTTGGAAAAAAAAATAAAAATGTTTCATTGATTGTTATAATATTTTGTAAACAGGTCATTTTTCTTCTTCACTGATATACGCTGATGAGGCAGCACTGAGAGGCTGACACTGATGGGAACAGATAAGGCAGTACTGATGGGCACAGATAAGGGGGCACTGAAGGCCACTGGTAAGATGGCACTGAGGGCAGTGGTAGGTGACACAGATGAGCTGTCGGTTGCTCTCCTTGATTGGGACCGATGTCCCTGACAGCAGCCGGTGACTGACTTTTTTTTTTCTCCTCACACCATCAGCGTGAGAAAAAAATCGCCGATTACCGGCTCGGTTTAAATCACATGATCAGCTGTCATTGCCCAACAGCTGATCACATGGTAAGGGGTTGGGATCGACACCTTACTCCGATCTGTGATCCAGTGAGTCTCATGGACTCGCTGATCACAGAGCGCGCTGCGTGCGTCCAGCAGGGAGGGGGAGCGCGCAGGCTGCTCAAGGACATCTATTGACGTCCTCCCGGCAAAGTAGGTCCGCGCTATAGCAGTCATTCGGCTATATCGCGGATCTGAAGCTGTTAAATAAAAATAAAAAAATAAAAATACAGAAAATAGTGACGGCAGGTGGGAAAATGGAGTTTGAATCTCTGACCATGTCAGGTTACTGTCTGCAGGGTCTGACCATCTAGTATAGTAGGTCTGCAGTCTCGGACCATCCCTTGTAGTATGTCTGCAGCCTCTGACTATCTCTTGTGGCATGTTTGCAATCTTCTGGAGCAAGATATTCACCGAATATTTTTAGTCCCTTAACATAAACAAAGTTGACCATCACTGCACTAAGGCATTAAATGTGCATGTACCAATCAAACAACTCCAATAGACGATTATGCTGTGGAAGGATCCCCCCCCCCAGTGTGGGGCATTTATCACTGGAACATTTTGAGCAGCATATGAAATCGTGTACAGATGCCTACCTTGACCACAGTGCCATATCTTTGAATGTGCACTTTAACACACCAAGCATAACATGTACTGTGGAGTTTGTTTGTTCTGCTTTTTAAGATAGTCAAATGTACCCTGAAAAAAGCAGAAGTTCAGAATGTGGCTGTTTACAACATTAGCTGATTTTCTGCTCTGAATGCTGGGGAAAAAAAAAGAAGGGAATTAGGCTTTTCTCCCCATTTTATTCATCATATACATTTATACAAGCCATAATAAAAAAGGCTATTTTTGCAACAGTTCTGTGAGTTGTTACCTAAGTTGAATGCATGCAGTTTACAAACAAGAGGTAGAAACACGGTATTAAAGACCTAGAAATGCACACACAATGCATTTGTATATTTCACAAGCAAGTACATAAATAAAAACACTTTGAAAATTAATTGGCAGAATTTCAGATAAATAATAAAAACGTTGCTGTCAAGTAAAACACGCGGTAAAATAATATTAACGTATTGCAGATGTGTGAAGTGCCTTGGTACTATTTCAGTAATAGTATTTAAATTTGACAGGTTTTTGTTTGTAAAAAATGTAAAATTTATGTTCAAGTATCAACGTTTCAGGAGAAAAATACTATTTGCTGGAGATTATGCCAACTCATGGAAGAGCTGGGCAAGCTTAGATGGTAGTCTCCGTGTTTTCTTATGAATCTACTGGGCAAACGCAATACAAGACTGTTTAAATGAATGTCATGGTTTTGTTCCCAATACTCATCCTGGCAAAATGAAAGGTAGCATTACCTTTCACAATACTTAAACCTTTTCTCTAAAATGAGCGTTCCAGTTTAAGTAAAAAAATTTAATAAAAACAAATGCTGTCTAGACCTGAGTGATGTGGTGTAACGATAAGTCTTCCTTCTCATGGCTGACAACTGAAGCCTGCTAAAGGTAGACTGAACGCTTGTATTTGTTGGCATTCTCCTCTACCCGAAAGTGGGTTTCTACTTTTTCTCTGAAACTTGTAAACCTCATTATCAGTGGGCTGTACAGTAACATTAACAGATGATTATGCATCACAAGAAAGGATTTCTTTAGGGCAAGAAATTTAAAGAGACAGGGGTGTTGGTATGCTAAAGAAAATAGACGGTGCCCTTTGCAAGTACAGTTTCACTTTCTTTAGTATAGGAAAATGTGGTAAAGCTTCACTCGGTAAAAAATACCCAATCAGGTGCAAGGGAAATAAAAAAAAACATTTTTGCTTGCATATGATTAGATGATGGAAATCAGCAGAGCTTTACCACATTTACTAAGCTCTGAGAAAATGCACTTACAAAGTGCACAATCTATTTGTCTTTAGTAAATTCATACCACTGTCATCTGCTCAATCATAGAAGAGTAACAGAGCATCCTGATAGCCCACCTCTTCAGCAAGGTATACTCACCCATCCATGGCTGCTTACTGTGGTGGATGACATCACTGCCCGGTCACATAACTGGCAATAGGCCATTCATTAATGTGTATTGTCATATGGGGAGATCAAATGCACCCCCACACTTGGAAGCCATGCTCCATGACAGCAACGGAACAAGAGCTCTGATGCTAGATGAGTAGAACTTGCTACAGGAGTCAGCTATCAGGAGACAGTGAATGGGCAAAATTAGTGCCTCAAAACTTTGTCATAAATCGGCCTTTTCTGTAAAAATACATACAATTGCCAAACAAAAATCTAGAGAAATGTATTATTAAGCCAAACCCCTTTTTGTTTGGAACACAGATACAGTAACAAGGAATAAAACAGGATTAATGTCATGACTGTCTTTCAGTTTTTCATAAAAAAAAATAAAAAAAACGGTAAATACAAATGATATACCAATAATGGGGTTTGCCCAAATTTGTCAAAAAGTCTAAAAGCACAAACTTTATAGAGGCAAAAATGCATAATACACTTGAAATGCCTTTTTACAATAATAACCACAATGAAGTTAAAGCTATTAAAATGTTGTTAATTGGTAAATTCATGTATGGATAATCTTGGGCTCACCCTCTATGAAGTGAACAATTTTATTGTGGCAGTTAATAAGTTAAAAATGACATAAAAGGCTTTTCCAAAATTGTATTGGAAGATTCACATTAATGAAAATGGCATAATACAAACCAAGCAAGTGGCATCGGTTGTCTAAATTGATGTTCCTTACCAAGTACTGGCCTTCTATAGAGAGCATAACCCCTAGATGTACAAGTCACATGGCAACTTTTGTTACTAAACCTTTGGTGCCATTGTTAAGTGTTGCTTGTACTACGCCACCTACTGTTGAGCCATGTGAACAACACCTTAGTGCTTTACAAGCCACACTACAGATACTGGGATTTAACTGACCTAAACTACTGTTTAACATCTCTAATACAGTAGTAGTTCACACACAACAGCCTATGTTACATCATAGTCTTCCCTCTCTAACACTGTCTGTGAAACATATTTACGTCCGTTAGGAAATACCCAATAAAGAGGACAACTGTAAGTAAGCACGTTATCACATGCACAACCATTATATGCAACACACAATATCTGTATAGAAAGCAAATACCAACAAAGTAAAACATGAAAGAAAACAGACATTAGTAATCAAGTATTAGACAAAAGAGATACAAAAGGGTCACAAATAAATTCTTTTGTATAGTTTGTAAAGTCTTTAGGAAGCTACATATTCAATTTCAACTTTTTTTTCTATACATAAAATGAAATGATAATTTTCTCAGTAAATTCATTGTGCCTTTTTTAATATTGATAAAGAGTTCCGTATAAGGTAATTTACAGTTTTAAGAAATTAGTGCAAAATAAATTGGTTTAAAAGTAGAACGTCAAGTAGCAACATCAAAATGGATAATAAAATGAATCAAGACTCCACATGGCTGGATTTGAATAGTTTTTACTGTTCCTACTCAGTATAAAGTGCTCTGCTTCTGCTTCTCTTTGTAAAGATGAATGGATGGATGTTCTAGGTCCAGACCTTATTAAAGAAACTCCTATATAGGTAACATGGAGTCCTTTTGCTGCTAAACTTGCAGCCTCCGTTCCTGAAGGTCTAGTTACCATTTCCAACACCTCGTCCGTTATTACTGGAGCAACCACAGTCTATTATTCATTTTACACATTAGAAATACATACACAAGGTTAAAATTTGCAGACATTTTCTTCCGTGTCACGTGTATGTTGAAAGGCATGTTTTGCAAGGAGTGTCTTTAAAATAAGGCAGCCTTCCTGCATACTTAAATTTTCAGTCCTGGGATTATTGTTCTCTGAAATCCTCCAAAAGGGAATTCTGGTTTCTCTTTCCGAGCATTAGATGTAAAATCTCTAGTAACAGATACAAAGAACTAAGCTATAGTGGTCCCTTGTTTAACGCTTCCATGTTTCAGTGGCTACTGTTACTATTCATACACAGCCACTGCTCCGTAGCAAAGTGCCGACAGTCTACTTTCAACATTGGCTTTATCTGAAAAAACGAAACCGGAAAAAAAAGGAGAACTATAAAAAAAGAGCAATATATAACCCAAAGCATTTGACTGATCCCATTATTATACATATATACTGATACAAGTAAACTCCATGCAATCTGCTATATAAAGAATTGAAATATATAAGGTATATAGGAGCTCTTTGAGATGCCAAAAGATTTGAATTTCTATCCGTCCAGTCCTAAAATGTATTAAGCTCCTCACCAGAATGGTCAGGTGGATGACACCACTTATATTCAGGGTGTAACATGTTACAGATGCAGCAGTCTGCCTTTGCCCGCTGTTGGTTTGCAGTTCTCAAACTATCAGGGCACTGTTGAATGCTGTGGTAGTTCATTAATTTTCCTGTCGGTGTGTAACTGCTTGTAAGAGGTAGGAGCAGACAGCTTACACTGGCAGTCTGCAGGAGTCCTTCAATGCACCTGCAAACTGCTGATCATGGGTGTGATGCTTTGCAGGCTCCTAGTAAAAAAATAAAAATAAATGCACATTTTCTTACCTGCATAAAGATGTGCATTTCTTTTTTTTACAAAGGTGAATTTATAATTTAAAGAATATTATGGTGCCCTCTTGAGCCTGCTGAATGAACACTGAAAAAGAAGCAGCACACTGATGAGATCATCCCTCTACTCACTCTGCATCCAGCATATATAAATACAGCACACCTGATTGGCTGCCAGTGCTGCTTCTCCGAGTGTTGCAGCACAAGGTATAGGAGGAGACTGATGCAAAGTTAAAATCAGGTATTTACAATAGTTACATTGAATACACTTTTTTTTTTTTAAGATTTAGCAAAAGAGCTGCATTCATTTGTGTCATTTATATCTGCCTGGAGTTTAATTCTAATTGACATTACATACAGTGGTGTTTATAGATGTTCCAAGTGCTTTACTTAGCTCTTGGGGGGGGGGGGGGGGGTTAGGCTTCTTGCACACACAAGTTTACAAGTGTTACAGTCTTATAGTGGTAACATTTCCAGGACTTCCAGGCACCCAGGGAGCTGTAGTGCAGCATACAGCCACCCATACAAGTGAATGGCTGTCACGTCTGTACACTTGTATACATGCCGATGACTTCTGCATCACCATTTACTCACACATGCACATACAGCATATTTTCCCGAACACGCTAGTGTGGAATTCTTTTCCATATTTTTTCACTTTCTCTCTGGTGATAGATTTTCCCAATTCTACCCTTCTGTCTCTAAACATTTTCAATTCAGGTTTGAGACTGTTCTACATGTTGAACAAACTGCAAGCAGTTTTTCAAAAACTTTTTTTTTTCCTGTTCTCTATAATGCGTATTCCCAAAACCCACATTAAAAATTTTGCACACATGACAGATAAGCAATGTGTTCTAGAACTTTCCTAATAATCAGAGCTGCAGCAGCCTGTGGCTCACCAAACAAAAACGACCACAATTTTACATAGCACAGACATATGAATTTCTGTGCCTTCTAAGTTTTTAGACTTGTCCCTATCTATGTCTCTAGTGTTCTAGAGCTTAGCACCATCTGTAAAAGACTACAAAAAATAGGATTTTTGTAACAGCTTACCTTTTCTTGGGGTACATCATGGGACACAGAGCCTTAAGTAATTACTTAATGGGTTATAGGCCACCTTCAGGTGATGGACACTGGTATATTCAATCCAGGAAGTTCACTCCTTATATAACCCCTCCTCCTCCCAGGAGCACATCAGTTTTTGTAGTAAAGCAATATACTTAAATCCCAAAAGAGGGGCGGGACCTCTGTGTCCCATGATGTACTCCAAGAAAAAGATTGTACAGGTAAGCTGTTATAAAAAAAATCCTATTTTCTTTATCGTACATCATGGGACACAGAGCCTTAAGTAATAACTTAATGGGACGTCCCATAGCATTGCTACTTGAGGGGAGAGAGAGACAACACGGAGGGTACCCCCTGACTTGAGGACCTATACAGTTGCTTGCAGTACACTGTGTCCAAAGGTGATATCCTCATACCTCCTTGCATCCACTTGATAAAATTTGGTGAATGTATGTACTGAAGACCAAGTTGCGGCTTTACAGATCTGAACCATGGAGGCCCGGTGACGCACTGCCCAAGAAGCACTAACCGCCCTGGTAGAGTGCGCTTTAACTTGAAAAGGGGGAATCTTAAACCTTCAAGTTTAAGTTTGAATTCTAACTTTCCAAATCCACTTAGTGACAGTGGATTTCGACGCTGCCTGTCCTTTCTTAGGACCCTCTGGCAGAATAAATAAGATATCAGTCTTATGAATCTGAGCAGTTGTCTTTAAATAGATTTTCACTGCTCTCACCACATCAAAGACAATGTAGTGACTTTTCTTCCCTGGAACATGGTTTTGGAAAAAACAATGGCAGGACAATATCTTGGTTCAGGTGAAAAGCTGAAACCACTTTTGGCAAAAAAGTCTGGACGAGGGCATAACACCACCCTGTCCTCATAAATAATCAAATATGGCTCTTTACAAGAAAGAGCAGCCAATTCCAAAACCCTCCTTGCTGAGGATATAGCAACCAAAAATACCAACTTCCCTGTCAGAAGGACTAAGGGAATATGTTGTATCAGCTCAAATGGCTGTTTTTGTAACACAGACAAAACTAAGTTCAAGTCCCAAGGGTTCAAGGGAGGTTTGACTGGCGGATTAAGCTGCATCACCCCTTGCATAAAACCCCGGAATAAAGAATGTGTAGCAAGCAGTCTTTGAAATAAGATTGATAAAGCTGAGACTTGGCCTTTAAAAGTACTCAAGACCAATTTCATTTCTACTCCTAATTGTAGAAAGGCAAGAATTCTGCCTATGCTATATCTCCGAGGGTGCCAACCCTTGGATTCACACCAGGAAACATAAGCCCTCTAGACCCTATAACAGTGATGGCAAACCTTGGCACCCCAGATGTTTTGGAACTACATTTCCCATGATGTTCATGCACTCTGCAGTGTAGTTGAGCATCATGGGAAATGTAGTTCCACAATTGGCTTCCTTGAATTAATCAGGGTAGAGATAACTGACCTGGAAAGCCCACGTTTCTACAGAACATGTGTTTCAATAGCCAAGCCATTAAATTTAGAGACTGTAAGGTAGGATGGAGTATTGGTCCCTGTGAGAGCAGATCTGGCCGTAGTGGGAGCGACCATGGACCCTCCACTGCCATCTTTACGATTTCTGCATGCCATGAACTTCTGGGCCATTCTGGTGCTACCAGAATTACAGGCTTTATTTCCATCTTGATCCTGCAAAGACATCGAGAGGCAACTACTGAATAGGGGGAAATGCACAGATCAGTGAAAACTGATCCCGTAGGGTCACCAATGCATCCGTTCTGCATGCGAGGGGATCCCTTGTTCTGGCCACAAAGTTGACTAACTTCATGTTGAATCTGGACGCTAGAAGATCTATGTCCGGAGTCCCCCATCTTTGGCAAACAGCCTGAAATATGCGAAGAGACCATTCCCCTGGGAATAACTGCTGGTGACTCAAGTAGTCCGCCTGCCAATTCTCTACTCCCGGAATGAAGGCTGCCGATAGGCACGGAACATTCCTTTCTGCACAAGTTAGAAAATGGTTCACCTCTCTCTGCACTGAGAGACTCTTGGTGCCCCCTTAGTGATTGATATAGGACACAGCTTTGGCATTGTTGGATTGGATCCTGACAGGACAATCCCTTAACCTGGAAGTCCAGGCCTTTAGAGCCAGACGCACTGCCTGAATCTCTAGGATATTCATGGGCAAGGCTCCACTGGACCCTTGACCCTGGACAGTTGTCTTTTCTAGTACTGTTTCTCAGCCTGAAATGCTAGCATCTGTCGTTACCACTTTACAGATAACTGGTCTGAAGGATTTTCCTTTCAGCAGATTCTGGGTTAGTAACCACCTATTGAGACTTTGGGACACCTTTTGGGGACAGCCGCATTGGTAATTCTAAAGCTTGAATCGTTTTGTTCCAAGTAGACAGGATACTGTTTTGCAAGTCTTGAATGGAACTGGGCATAGGGAACCGCTTCCAATGAAGCCACCATGGTTCCTACAACCTTATGCAAAGGCGAATGGAGGGATCGCCTTTTGACCTGACCATCCGTACCAGCTCTCTTATGGAGTTGATCTTTGCCTGAGACAAGTCCACCTTTTCCTCAGCTGTGTCTATGACCAGACCCAAGTACTCCAGCGTTTTTAGCGGTATTAGGGAAGATTTCTCTAGGTTGAGAATCCAACCCAAACTTTCCAGGAAACTGGTTATGTAATGCGTACGCTTTTCTCCAAACAAGCCACCAACTGGTCTATTATCAATAGATCATCTAGGTACGCCAAGACTGTTATGCCCTGTTCTAACTCGAACCGCAGAAACCTTTGGTGAGCGGGAAATATAGGAACATGTAGATATGCAACCCTGGTGTAGATAGATGCCAGAAGTTCTCCTCCTAGGAGGATAGAAACTATTCACTCGATTGTTTCCATGCGTCCATGCGAAAGGAGCAGATCTTCAGGAACGGATTTAGATTTTTTTAGATCTAGAATGGGTCTGACATCTCCATTTGGTTTTGGTACCATAAAAAGATTTGAACAAAACCCCAAACCTTGCTCTTCTGTGGGGATCTGTACGATCACCCCTTGAGATATTAATCAGTCTAGTGCCTGAAACAGAGATTGTCTTTTTTCTGGATCTTTGGGAACGCTTGAATTCAGGGGGAACTCGGAGCACATATTCACTTGCGACCAACACCTTAGACACTGGCAAAAAAACTGACGTGCTCCGGGAAGGAGGGGTTATATAGGGAATGAACTTCCTGGATTGGGTATACCAGTATCCATCACCTGAAGGTGGCCTATAACCCATTAAATTATTACTTAAAGTGGAGGTCCACCCTAAAGTGGACCTTCCGCTCATTGGAATCCTCCCCCCCTCCGGCGCCACAATTGGCACCTTTCAGGGGGGAGGGGGGTGCAGATACCTGTACAGTACAGGTATCTGCACCCACTTCCAGCGTAGATTCTGCAGAAGGTACGCCCCTTTCCGCAGAATCTACGCCCCTTTCCGAAAGTCCCCCGCTGCCTGCTGGGAAACACATGGATCCCAGAGACAGCGGGGACCATCCTTATTGCGCAGCGCGACTCGCGCATGCGCAGTAGGGAACCGGGAAATGAAGCCGAAAGGCTCCACTTCCTGATTCCCATACCCAAGATGGCGGCGGCAGCACCCGAGAGACGATCGAGAGATCGGCTTCGGGTGCCGACATAGCAGGCGCGCTGGGCGGGTAAGTGTCATTATTTTAAAAGTCAGCAGCTGCAGTATTTGTAGCTGCTGGCTTTAAAAAAAAAAAAAAAAAAAACGGTGGAACTCCCGCTTTAAGGCTCTATGTCCCATGATGTACGATAAAGAAAAAAGTGTTGGGATTTAGCAGGAAGGCGCAAGACCCTCTGCTTGCAGTATTGGTGGAATGCAGGGAGACAGATGTACTGTAATATATACAGTATATAATGGTAAGAAAAAGTATGTAGGCCCTTTGGAATTAACTTATTTTATGCAGTAATTTGACATAAAATGTGAACTGATCCTCGTCTAATTTACAACAGACAATCACAATGTGCTCAAGTTGATAACACAAACAATTGTAATTTCTCATGTCTTTATTGAACACACCCGTTAAACATTTGCAGTGCTGGAGGAAAAAGTAAGTGAACTAGTGAACAGACTAAATACTTCAACAAAAGCTAATTGGAGTCAGTAATTTGCACACCTGGAGTCCAACTAATGAAATGAAATTGGAGGTGTGGTTTAGAGCTACTTTGATAAAATGTACTCAAACATTTTAAGATTGTTGTTAAGAAGAAGTGTCAGCTGATGTGACTTATGCCTTGCAAAAAGGCGCTATCTGAAAATATACGATCAAGAGTAGTTGATCTGCATAAGGCTGGAAAGGTATACAAAGCAATCTCAAAGTGTTTAGGCATCCATCAGTCGACAGACAAATGGTCTATAAATGGAGACAGTTTAATACTGTGGCTAGTCTTCCTAGAAGTGGGCACCCAGCCAACATGACTTTAAAGGCAAAACACAGAATCCTGAATGAGCTAAAGAAGAACCCATGAGTAACAGCTAAAGACTTGAAGACATTCCTGGAACTGGCAAACATCCATATGCAAGTCTTTGAACAGGCATGGTGTATGTGGCAGAACACCACGGATGCAGCTACTGCTCTCCAAAATAAAACATTGCTGTACACCTGAAGTTTGTCAAAGAGCATCTTGGCAAACGGCATTGCTACTGGGAAAAGGTTTTCAGTACTGATAAAACAAAAGTTGAATTGTTTGGGAAGAATACTCAGCACGATGCATGGAGCAAAAAGGACACAGCTTACCAACATCAAAACATCATCCCAATAGTGAAGTATGGTGGAGGAAACACCATGATTTGCTGCCTCAAGGCTTTGACCACTTATCAAAGGGAAAATGAATTCCCATGTTTAACAAAATATCATACAGGATAATGTTGGGGTGCCTGTCTGCCAGCTGAAGCATAGTAGAAGCTGGGACATACAACAGTACAATGACCCTCAGCATTAAAGTAGATCCACCACAGACTCGAAAAAGAAACATGTCTTTTGAGTGGCCTAGTCAAAGCCCAGACCTTAGCCCAGGCATGTCCAAAGTCCGGCCCACGGGCCAATTGTGGCCTGTGGTCCGGTTTCATACAGCCCCACTGGTAATTTGGATATATACATATCTTTTGTGGCCCACAACGAATTGTTGGGGGACTGCAAAAGATATATACTGTATTTATTGTTCCTCAGAGGAGACAGAGAGGGGGCAGGACAAGTGTTGTCAGATTACATACAGTGAGAATCTCCTGTTTACTTGGCAGCCTCTGTAATAGGAAGTCCCATCTCCTGGGCTGGCATTGGATGACTGTTCTGTCTATCATAAGAGGCGGGACTTTGTATTAACGATGGCACAGAGTAAACAGGAGATTCTCCTGTATGTAATCTGTTGGTGCTCGCCTCGCCCCCTCCCTGTCCCCCCCCACCCACGAGGCTGCAGATGGGCATGGATCAGGCTGCACTAATGGCAATGGTGTGGCTGCATTCAAAGGCTGCCTTCATGGCAATGGTGAGGTTGCATTCAAGGCAATGGCGGGGCTGCATTCGTGGCAAATGGCGGGGCTGCATTCGTGGCAAATGGCGGGGCTGCATTCGTGGCAAATGGCGGGGCTGCATTTGTGGCAAATGGCGGGGCTGCATTCGTGGCAAATGGCGGGGCTGCATTCGTGGCAAATGGCGGGGCTGCATTCGTGGCAAATGGCGGGGCTGCATTCGTGGCAAATGGCGGGGCTGCATTCGTGGCAAATGGCGGGGCTGCATTCGTGGCAAATGGCGGGGCTGCATTCGTGGCAAATGGCGGGGCTGCATTCGTGGCAAATGGCGGGGCTGCATTCGTGGCAAATGGCGGGGCTGCATTCGTGGCAAATGGCGGGGCTGCATTCGTGGCAAATGGCGGGGCTGCATTCGTGGCAAATGGCGGGGCTGCATTCGTGGCAAATGGCGGGGCTGCATTCGTGGCAAATGGCGGGGCTGCATTCGTGGCAAATGGCGGGGCTGCATTCGTGGCAAATGGCGGGGCTGCATTCGTGGCAAATGGCAGGGCTGCATTCGTGGCAAATGGCAGGGCTGCATTCGTGGCAAATGGCAGGGCTGCATTCGTGGCAAATGGCAGGGCTGCATTCGTGGCAATGGCAGGGCTGCATTCGTGGCAATGGCAGGGCTGCATTCGTGGCAATGGCAGGGCTGCATTCATGGCAATGGTGAGGTTGCAGATAGGCACTGATTAGGCTGCATTGATGGGCACTGACCCTTATTTTGCTTCACAGTTCTTTATTTAAAATTAAAGTTTTTTCCCTGAAACTTCCCTCTTAAAGTGAAGGTGTGTTTTATACGTCTATAAATACTGTATATCCAAATAACACGCCCAAGCTCATCCTTAGGCTCTTCAGCACACACAGCCACAAAGGCAAGAGAATTCTTGTTGGGCAGTGTATTAGTTCATTTGCATTTAATTTTAATGTTTCAAAGAATGTCAGGCAAAATGGTCGGCCCTCACACATGTTCACTTCATCAAATCTGGCCCTCTTTGAAAAAAGTTTGGACACCCCTGTCTTAGCCCATAGACATGCTATGGAATAACCTCAAGAGAACCATTCACACCAGACATCCTACAAATGTGTTTGAGCTGAAGCAGTTTAGTTAAGAGAAATGGTCAAAAATTCCTCCTAAAATGTTACACAGATCTGATCCAGAGCAACCAAAAGTGCTTGCTTTAGGTCAATCTGTCCAAAAGGAGGTTTAACCAGCTATTAACACCAAGGGTTCGCTTACTATGAATGTTTAATGGGTGTGTTCAATAAAGACATGCAAAATTAGAATGCTTTGTGTGTGATCAGTTTAAGCACATTGTGTTTGTCTATTGTTGTGAATTGGAGGAAGATCAGTTCACATTTTTTTTTAAACTCACTGCAAAAAAAAAAAAAAAAAAAATAGTCAATTGGGTTTACATACTTTTTCTTGTCACTGTATAAATACATATACACACTTGTTGGACGAGAACTAGTGTTGTGCAAGTGCTGATCTCTGTACAACCTACAATTACTCCCAAACTTGATCTTGGAAGTGCCGGGGGGAAAACAGTACATATGCCAATAAAACTAGACAGGTCCGACAGGTCACTGAAAGTGATATATACACAATATGTACGAATTAAAATTAATGAACAAAAACAACTGTTTTTCAAAATATCTGCACATGAACTGAAAATAGTGCAGTACAAAGATAGAAAAGCTACACATTTACTTATTTTTCTGGATACTCACACTTGTGGACGTTTTCAATGTCTGCTGGACTCTGCAGGATCTTGGTTAGGCCCTCTAATAGTAGTGCTGCTTTGTGGTAGCGGTAAGCAATATCCTCTGCATGCTGGAACATCTCATCTAGTGCTGCTGACTGGACCTAGTTTACGGAAAAATTAAAACTTTCTCAATAAAACGATAATGAAGAAAACCTGTGTTGTTGGTATCTATCCTGAAAATGCTGGACTCTTTGCTGTCATACTGATACAATGTCTTTAGTACTTCCATAGTAACTGACCTAGAAAGGAACGCTGATGGGGGTCCAAACTTTACTTGATGTATACTTGTTCTGGGAAGCAAAACATTTTTTTAAGGAGACACTGTTGTCTTGCCCATGCAGGGGCATCATTAGGGTTATGTAGGGGTTAATAGGGGGGGGGGGGGTTAAAAAGGAAAGCATTTTATTTATTTTTTTAACATGCAAGTCTGCTTTAAATTACATCATATGCAAATCAAAGATGACCCTTTTGATCTGCTTTACATGCACAAGAGTAGTTACAAATAAGAAGATTCTAACATTGCTACATCATAACTTGCATTGACAAACAGACACCTGGGATAGTCCAGTTATCACTAAATGGGGCAAGGGAGCTGCAGTGGAGTAGCAGGGCGTATTACACACAAGCCCAAAGTATTTGTGAAGTATACCTACAGTCCACAACTGATTAAATGATATAAATTAGCAGGCATCTTCCAAAATGGCATTTATACAGGAAAAGATTTAAAACCATATAGGAGATATAGTTACAAATTGAATCCCTTTAGTCTATTTCCACAAAAAAAAAAAAATTTTTTTTTTAATATTCCCTTTTAAGATAAAGCATATCGCAAAGGAAATATCCTCATTATGAAAATATCCACAGCATCTTTCTAGGTGCATTGTGAACCAGCTCTCATCTCCTCCTCTGTCTGTTGGCTAACCCAGCAGTAAGAGCAAGAACCATAATAATTTACAACCAGTTTCTGATTCTAGGGGACAAAAGGATGACCCAAATGCTAAAGATAATCACACTGTGGTTGAACCACAAGGTTGCTTTTGTAAAGAAGAGCTTATGTAATTTCTTGTTTCTCTCATTATATTAACCTGCCACTGATACTGGGAGCAATATTCTGTACTATATTTAAGGCAGTATATGTAAAAATAGGGTCTGTGTACACCTTTTAGGGATGTTCAATTCCTAACGCCCGACGCCCGGGACATGCAGTTCTTGGAAGTTTTTTTTTTAATGTAGCCCAGCTGCGGCAAAGCAGAAGGGTTTAGAGCCGATGGTCGGCTCTCTTGTAAAAGCAATCTGAGCAGCTAACTAGCTGCTGGATTGCTTTTACAAGCAGCTGGAGGGGACATTCCCCCCTCCTCTCGCAGGCTGTCCTGTCCCACTGGGACACCCGATCGACCAGCTGGCGCTTCTGCCAGCTGATCACAGAAGCGGACAGAGACTGGAAAAGCTCTGTCCCCCTCTATGATATGGGAAAAAGGAAGCAATGAGCACGCAATACTTATGGTTTCCCCAGCTCCATTTGTAGGAATGGAAAGCATATGATCACACTGATCTGGGTGTGATCAAATTCTTTTAAAGGCAGAGCAGAGATCTGTGGTCAATAAGACCCCAGATCTACATAAAGAGTACTTGTCACTGTCTATTGCTGTCACAGGGTATTACCATGAACGTCAGATCATGGGCAGCAATTCTAGCACCAGATCTCCAGTGTAAATCTAAAGTGGAAACTTGAAAAGGCTTTTGACGCGTTGCCTATGAAGAATAAAATTTACGTCTGTTGTTGTCGTTGCAGGGGCATGCGCAATTTTAGAGCGTGACGTGTTTGGTCTCTATTTACTCCGCATATCAACTTTTAGATTTTACCAAAAATTGGGTTATGTATTGTGTTTTCTTGCATTGAAATTCAAAAAAAAAATAGTATTTTTTACAAGAATTGTATACTCTAGGGCCCAATTACACAAGCTCATAATTTTAAATAGGATTTTACTCTCCTCAAAGGCCAACACCGACAAGCAAAATGGCAGTGGCTAGCCCAGGTTTTCAACAGCCATATAAAGTGAGAGAAAAAAGTATTTGATCCCCTGCCGATCTTGTACGTTTGCCCACTGACAAAGAAATGAACAGTCTGTAATTTTAATGGTAGGTTTATTTTAACAGTAAGAGACAGAATAACAACAAAAATATCCATAAAAACGCATTTCAAAAAAGTTATAAATTGATTTGCATTTTAATGAGTGAAATAAGTATTTGATCCTCTATCAATCAGCAAGATTTCTGGCTCTCAGGTTTCTTCTATACAGGTAAAAAGCTAAAATTAGGAGCACTCTCAAAGGGAGTGCTCCTAATCTCAGCTTGTTACCTGTATAAAAGACACCTGTCCAAAGAAGAAATCAGATTCCAATCTCTCCACCATGGTCAAGACTAAAGAGCTCTCCTAGGATGTCAGGGACAAGATTGTAGACCTACACAAGGCTGGAATGGGCTACAAGACCAGCTCCAAGCAGCTTGGTGAGAGGTTGACAACAGCTGGTGCGATTATTTGCAAGTGGAAGAAAAACAAACTAGCTCTCAATCTCCCTCGGTCTGGGGCTCAATGCAAGATCTCATCTCATGGAGTTTCAATGATCATGAGAATGGTGAGGAATCAGCCCAGAACTACACGGGAAAATCATGTCAATGATCTCAAGGCAGCTGGGACCATAGTCCCCAAGAAAACAATTGGTAACACACTACGCCATGAAGGACTGAAATCCTGCAACCCCAAGGTCACCCTGCTTAAGAAAGCACATGTAGAGGCCCGTCTGAAGTTTGCTAATGAACATCCAAATGATTCAGAGGAGAACTGGGTGAAAGTGTTGTGGTCAGATGAGACCAAAATCAAGCTTTCTGACATCAACTCAACTCGCCGTGTTTGGAGGAGGAGGAATGCTGCCAATGACCCCAAGAACACCATCCCCACCATCAAACATGGAGGCGGAAACATTATGCCTTGGAGGCATTTTTCTGCTAAGGGGACAGGACAATTTCACCACATCAAAGGGATGGAAGATGGACAGGGCCATGTACCATCACATCTTGGGTGAGAACCTCCTTCCCTCAGCCAGGGCATTGAAACGGAGTCATGGATAGGTATTCCAGCATGACAATGACCCCAAATACATGGCCATGGCAACAAAGGAGTGCCTCAAGAAGAAGCACATATAATAAAAGGAGGGAAAACTCCTCAAGAGACTCCTCCTTTTATTATATGCCGCTTATAGTCTAGAGGAGTCAAAAGTTCTTAATTGAAAGTAGATGGGTGTCCCAGGAATGGGTTTAACTGGATGGAATTTCCCCCCACACATTTGTATGGAGGTGTAGTTCAAAAAGCACCCTTTGTTTATGCTCAAGACGAAGCACATTAAGGTCCTGGAGTCTCCAGACCTTAATCCCTTAGAAAATATGTAGAGGGAGATGAAGATTCGAGTTACCAAACGTCAGCCTTGAAACCTCAATGACTTGGAGAGGATCTGCAAAAAGGAGTGGGACAAAATCCTTCCTGATATGTGTGCAAACCTGGGGCCAACTACAAGAAACGTGCTCTGTGATTGCCAGCAAGGGTTTTGCCACCAAATACTAAGTCATGTTTTGCGAAGGGGTCAAAAACATATTGCACTCATTAAAATGCAAATAAATTAATAACTTTTTTGAAATGCGTTTTCCTGGATTATTTTATTGTTATTCTGTCTCTCACTGTTAAAATAAACCTACCATTAAAATTATAGACTGATCATTTCTTTGTCAGTGGGCAAACGTACAAAATAAGCAAGGGATCAAATCCTTTTTCCCTCACTGTAACTACAAAAAGATATATGACTAAAGAGAGAAGTAACCTCTACCTACTATTAACCTCTCCCTACTTACCATCTCCACAGCACAGTTGTAGATTAACTTTTCTGCTGTGACACTGTTGATCTCATCCACAAAACGCTGCTTGTCTGAAAAAAAGCGGTTGAGCTGCTCCGTGAGCTTCTTGCACATGCTGATGCAGAATTTATATCGCTCATTCATGCTTTTCACCACTGTAACATCAAAGAGGGCAAATGTACTCAAAAATAAGAAATACTTACAAAGATATTCTTAATTGCAATTTTCATAAAAGGTATGGATAATATTACTGTAATATTTGTTCCTGCAAAAGCTTACCTTGTTTTACAGCACTTGAAGGCGTCAGCTTCCCAGATTTGATTTGCGATTTGGCAAGTTGCAGGGAAGATGCCAGGAACTGAGCTGCTTTCATGTACAGCACCAGCTGTTCCACTTGTCTGTTTGGAAATAACAGCAGCTTAGGTCAACTACTGGCCTCATTAATATCTGAATAGGAAATACAGTTCATGTTGTCACATCTGGATCCTGGTGCTCAAAGCAATCCAACAGAGATTACTTACTCACCCGAACAGATTGCCCAAGCTGATGAAAACACAGAAAGCAGATCATCATGTCGGCCTAATGTACAAACCTGAACAGGCTCCAGAGTGCTCATAGCTACTTGACAACATGCAAAGTACTCCAGTACAAAATAAACAATGAGTTGATCACTCCTCTGTACTTACCCCCATTCTTTGCTCAGTTGGCTTATCTGGTCCACTACCACACTCTCTTGAATCTGATAGAGAGACACAGCAGAAGTACACATATCTGAACTCCCTCCACGGGCCGCCGTTAGCTCCATCACACACTCTGTGAACATCAGCATCAGATTGAGGTGCCTGAGAGTTTCTGTGTGCTCCCGCTGCATTGGAAAAGAACATTACAGTTCAGTAAACCTTTTTCATCATCTTCTAATACATACAGTTGTGTGCATAAGTTTACATACCCTGGCAGAATTTATGATTTCTTGACCATTTTTCAGAGAATATGAATTATAACACAAAAATATTTATTTCACTCGTGGTTAGTGTTTGGCTGAAGCCATTTATTATCTATCAACTGTGTTTACTCTTTTTATATCGTAAGGATAACAAAAACTACCCAAATGACCCTGATCAAAAGTTTACATATCCTGGTGATTTTGGCCTGATAACATGCACACAAGTTGACACAAAGGGGTTTGAATGGCTATTAAAGGTAGCCATCCTCACCTGTGAACTGTTTGCTTGTAGTGTGTGTGTGTGTGTGTGTGTGTGTGTGTGTGTGTGTGGTGTGGTGTGGTGTGGTGTGTATTAAAGGTCAATGAGTTTCTGGACCCCCTAACAGACCCTTGTATCTTTCATCCAGTGCTGCACTGACGTTTCTGGATTCTGAGTCATGGGGAAAGCAAAAGAAACAGGAAAGGGATATGAAAAGATATCCAAAGAATTGAGAATGCCAATCAGCAGTGTTCAAACTCTAATAAAGAAGTGGAAAATTGGGTGTTCTGTTGAAACCAAAACACAGTCAAGTAGACTAACTAAAATTTCAGCCACACCTGCAAGGAAAATTGATCGGGATGCAAAGAAAAACCCACAAATAACTTCAGGGGAAATACAGGACTCTCTGAAAACGTGGTGTGGCCGTTCCAAGATGCACAATAAGGAGGTACCTGAAGAAAGATGGGCTGCATGGTCAAGTCGCCAGAAGAAAGCCATTACTAAGCAAATGCCACAAAGTAGCCCGCTTACAATACGCTAAACAGCACAGAGACAAGCCTCAAACCTTCTGGCACAAAGGTATTTGGAGTGATGAGACCAAAAGTAAGCTTTTTAGCCACAACCATAAAAGCTACGTTTGGAGAGGAGTCAAAAAGGCCTATGATGAAAGGTACAGAGGTGAATCGCTGATGTTTTGGGGATGTGTGAGCTACAAAGGCACAGGAAATGTCAAAATTGTTGGCAAGATGAATGCAGCATGTTATCAATAAACAGGAGGAACATTTGCATTCATCAGCCAGGAATCTGCGCATGGAACGTACTTGGACATTCCAACGTGACAATGATCCAAAACACAAGGCCAAGTCTACCTGTCATTGGCTACAGCAGAATAAAGTGAAGGTTCTGGAGTGGCCATCTCAGTCGCCTGACTGCATTATCATTTAGTCACTCTGGGGAGAGCTATAACGTGCAGTTCATGGAAGACAGCCCAAGAATTTACAGGAACTGGAGGCTTTTTGCCAAGAGGAATGGGCAACTTTACCATCTGAGAAGATAAAGACCCTCATCCACAAATACCACAAAAGACTTCAAGCTGTCATTGGTGTTAAAGGGGGCAATATACGGTATTAAGTACCTGGGATAGAGGATTAAGAACTGGGGTATGTAAACTTTTGATCAGGGTCATTTGGGTAGTTTCTGCTGCCATTATGATTTAAAAAGAGTAAACACAGTTGATTGGTAATAAATGGTTTCAGCCAAACACTAACCATGAGTGAAAGAAAAGTTTTTGTGTTATCATATTCTCTGAAAAATGGCCAAGAAATCATAAGTTCTGCCAGGGTATGTAAACTTAGGAGCACAACTGTATATACTAACAGTAAACTTTGGGGTGCCCCAGCTACCCCCATACACCAAGACAAGCTGTACAGTAAACATTTTTTTTGTACATAAATTTATATTAACCTCTTAAGGACTAGGCCTTTTTCTGACACTTGTTGTTTACAAGTTGAAATTAGGATTTTTTGCTAGAAAATTTGTTAGAACCCCAAACATTATATATGCAATATTTTATGTCACACTGTATTTGTGCAGCGATGTTTCAAAATGCAATGTAAAAAAAAAATACACTGTATTAAAAAAAACAAAAAAGTAGTTAGGCCAATTTTATTATGTGAAAGATGATGTAACTAGATACCCAACATGTCATGCTTCAAAATTGCACATGCTTGTGGAATGGTGACAAACTACAGTACCACAAAATCTCCATAGGTGATGCTTTAAAAAAATTTTTACAGGTTATTACAGGTTACCTGTTTAGAGTTACAGAGCAGGTCTAGTGCTAGAATTATTGCTCTCACTAACAATTGTGGTGATACTGCACATGTGTGGTTTGAACACCGTTTACACATGCAGGCGTGACTTACGCATGCTTCTGCGTGTAAGCTCACAGGGGCGGGGTGCTTTAAAAAAAAAAAATGTTTATTTTCTTATCTTTTTGTTTTTTATTTTTACATTGCCCCTTTAATTTTTTTGATCACTTGTATTCCTATTACAAAGAATGTATACATCCCTTGTGATAGAAATAGGCATGACAGGTCCTATTCATTGCGAGATCTGGGGTCAAAAAGACCTCAGATCTCACAATTCTACTTAAAAGCAAAAATAAAAAATAAAAATAAAAAAAGGAATTTTACATTTACAAAAATAAAAATTGTCCCTTTAAGTCCATTAGGCAGAAGTGAGATTCACTCTGGTCCTCCAAGGGAATAGAGTCAAGTGGGGGCCATCTTGCCCTCACTCGACTTCCTGCCCATCGCTCCAGGGGGATCGGATCAGTTCGGCCTTTTACGGATGGCCCCAGTAAGCAGGTGGAACGACCAGAAGTGGCGGGAGGGGGCACCTCTCCTGCTGCCTCTAAAAGTGATCCCGTGGCAAATCTGCCTGAATTAGGCTTAGGTAAGTCCTAAAAGGAATTGTAGCCAGAAAAGTGTTGTTAATGTTTTATGAAACTCCATGGATTGTGTTCTGGCAATTTTGCTCTTTTCAGGCTCATTACAGGCGATATTTTTAGCGCTAAAACGCCTGAAGAGTGCCTTCAGTGTGAAAGGAGTCTATAAGTCGACAGGAGGAGAGACAGTACCTCCATCAGAGTCTCTTCAGGTAGCTCCGGTGCTTCAAATGTAATGAAATCTTCCAGGCTGGGAGGGGATGTACCATAGGACATATATTTCATGCTTGGGGCTACATCAGCTCCAGGAGGAGACGAACCCATGTGAATACCAGAAGGAGATCCCATATGCACACGACCACTGGTGGAGCAGAGAGAGCCTCCAGAGCTGTTTGAGCCAACTGCAAGTTACAAAACACGCTTTATTATTATTATCGTCTAAAGAAAGAAGAACGGTACATACATCAATTTGACTGCACTGGTAATGTTAACTGATGTCAAATAATAGTTTAGTTTAATAACAACACTTTACAAAAATAATGAGGAAAAACATTGGTTGGATAAACACATTTAAACAAATTATTTTTCTTGTTCCTAAAATAGGAAGGAAGAACAAAATCAGATGCAGCACTAAAGTCATTAGTTTGAATCCCAAACCACTATCTGCATGGAGATTAAATGTCCCTCCCTGAGTTTGCTGGGGTTTCCTCCGGATACCTCAATGCTGGTAGGTTAATGGTCTCCTGTTTAAACTGAACCTAGTATGTGTATGTATGCATGCAAAATGGGGACCTTAGACTATAAGCTTCTTGAGGGCAGGGACTGATGTAAATGTACAATATACAGTATTGAAAAAAGCTGCGTAAATTGTTGGTGGTGATTTATAAATAACTGTATATAAAATATGAAATGCTGGTGGGACCTGGAAACATTGCTATGTGCTAGTATAAGGCTTTGCTGCGAGTAAAGCTAAAATTTCCATTATAACAACATTCTGCATTATGCCCATTTAGAGGATCGTTGCCTCAATTCAAAAAGCTGTAATGCATGTGTTATTTGTCATAATGACTGTTATTTAGAGCAAGTATGAGACACATTCTGTTCTAAATAGTGATGATAATGGCAAATAATGCTTTGTGAATTGTTGTTCGAGTGCAATATTATAATAGAGGAAAGCTGCCACACAACGAGAGAAACTGACTGTATACACAGCTATAGAAAATCATACAGGACTTGCCTGAAGTGGTCCTCTTCCTCATCATCATATGTGTGCAAGTTGGAGGGGTAGAACTGTTAGGAGGAGATCCAACGGTAAACATCACTGCTCTTGTACTGGCAGAGGGCACAGTCAGGACACTTCCTGTACCACCTGAAGGGACTTGAAAAGTTTAGAGATTATTATATAAATATTTCACTTGAAGCAGAAGCACATACAACACATTAATGATTGACCAATATCTTCATCATTTATCACTGTTCTGCTCGCTTGTACTTGTGATCTTACAATTAGGTATAAGGATTTATACCACCAAAGCAGGAACAATTATGTGCTTTTGCTGGGTGTCACATACGTTCGTGTGCCTTAAGGAAGGGGTGGCCTCTCTCCAGGCATACCTGCCATTAATCTATCCATTCTTATATGTGATCCAACTATGGAGGCTCTGGAAATTTGGAGTTCTGCGGTGTATACAGAGGCCATTGGTGTGGGCACTGCAGCTTGAACATATATTTGCAAATGTGTGCAAACTAAACCCTCTGTTTTTTTTTACATAAACTGTTAGACAGGGCCAGTTTGCATGTTTTGCAGGCTGGCAAGTGTACTGGAAAATCTATTGTGTGTTTGTGATGTGCATTGCCCTTCCATGTGCACCTTGCTGCAAAGGTCAGTTATAGGTTAGGGTGGTTGCCACTTTTGGGTACTGAGCAAATGTAGCCTTATTTGAATATAGGCAAAAAGCTATAAATAGAACAAGGTAATAACACATCACAAGAACATTTAAATAGACTAGTACCTGTGTCCATTGGACGCTCAGAGTTTAGGCTGTCTGTGCTTCCTTGGTAATGCTGCCCTCCCAGAGTAGCTTTTACTGTCTGATCTGACAACTTTCCAGCACTCACAGACCTGTTAAAGACAATATTGTATAGATCAGTGGTAGTATAAAGCAGCGGCTTGAAATAATAGACATTTGCTTAACATCATCTTATGGCTCTGTTCTAAATGGTCAAGCAATCTTCTGGGACCTGTGACGTGTCCCAGAAGATTGCAGGGAGGGAGGGGAGAGGAGGTGTTGCCTAGGCAGCGCTCGGTGGGAAGTGGGAGCTGGGTACCTGTCAAAACTAGGCACCCCCCCCCCCCCCCCCACCACCACCACCAAAAAAAAAAAAAAAAAAATGACATGTCAAATGGGGCATGTCAGGGGGTTAGGACTCCTTACAGCGTGAGTTCCACTTTTGGGTGGAACTACATTTTAAGGCTCTTACAATGTGTCAGGTGCTGAATCAGAGAGGGATAGCACCATCCTCATGAAGCAAAATTGCCAGCACACAATCTATTGAGTTTAATAAAGCATTAACAACACTTTTCTGGCTACAATTCCCTTTAGGACTACCTACGCCTAATTCAGGCAAGCATTTGCGCCAGTTTTGGCAACATTACCGACACATGCAACAAATTTAGGTAGTTCTTACTACTGCCACTTCAAGAATCTGTTGTAATGGATTACAATTTAGGAAACTAATGGTAATTAAGACCAGCCCTGAGTTTACATACAGAGAAATGCCAGTGCTCAGAGTGGGTTATGTGTGTCCTGGGAAGCAGACATAACAGCTTGTTGCACAGTGTTCTGTCCCCTGCCTCACATAGCTGTCTGCCTGGAGATTCCTTGGCCAAAAGCTAAAATGTAAACAAAGGGGTGAGGACATTACTTAAATATGTAAAAAGATTTAGGAATTTACAAGAAGGGGGGGGGGGGGGGATAGACCTAATAGGGAACTAGTCCTCACAGTTGTAGTGCTTGTTGGTTGGGCAGAGCCCCATAGGGAACTGAGAGACTAGTTCTCCATCAGGTCCGCTTCACTTTTGATTGACAGTGGGAAAAATCTAAAGCTGCTATCAGACTGAATAGTGGCTTTGGATCCACCCACTTGTGTTAATCAAAAGCAAGGAGGACCCTATGGGGAACTTCCACCCACCACAGTACAAAATTCCCCACCACGCTTCGGTCAGTTGAAAGGCACGGTGGCTGGAAAGGGAGCACATTGAGAAATCAGTGCCCAGCATTGACCCGAAGATCTTAGTGCTGGCCTCTGATATAATAACGTACCTGTTTCTGAAATGTACCTGAATCTAGCGTGAAAGTTTAAGTCCAGCATTTAAAGATGGCAAACTGCTGGTTTTATTAATGCTCAGAAACACACTGCAATGGCTTTACCCAATAATGTGGGCGGGGGGTTGGGGGTGCAATACCATACAGAACCAGCGCTTAAAATTCAACTATAAGCACATTTTTAACTCTTTTTTTTTTTTTTTTTAAATCAACCCAATATGTTCCATTTTCACATAGTGATGAAGAACTTCAAGAGGAAGTAAACCCTGATGAGTTTACTTCCTCTTTCATTCCCTGCAAAGGCAAAGCATAATGGACTACTATGCATCTCATAGTAGTCCATTATGTGTCATTTACCTGACACAGGAGCCAGCGATGTCACCGCTGTCCCCTGTAGTCCGGCGCATCCATCTTGTCGGTGGGGTCTCGCATCTCCGCCACTGTCATTAGGCGAAGCCGCGATGACGTCACTCCCGCACATGCGCACGGGAGCCAACACGTGAGGCAACTTCTTCATTGACAATGTCGCGCTCAGTGCGCCGCTGTCTACGGCGCATGCGCCGTAGACAGCGGTGGCTGTCTTCGGGCAAATATCTCCTAAACCGTATAGGTTTAGGAGATATTTCTTGGACCTACAGGTAAGCCTTAATCTAGGCTTACCTGTAGGTCAAAGTGGTTTGTAAGGGTTTACAACCACTTTCAGCCAAAACCTTTTCTTGGGTTGGGTAGAATCACTTTCTACTGCGATCGGTGCTGGGAGATTTCCCAAATTTTCCACTCTATATACACTGGTCTAGGAAATTAGAGACATTTCCCAATGGGGGGCAAAGCAATAAAAATCTGACAGAGGTTCTAAATCTTACCCACCTAAAGATTTTGGCTAGTTATTAATTTCTTCATAGCATGGAACACATTTACATTACTCCAAATGTCCAGTTATCAAAACGATAGAAAAATGCTATTTTATTTAAAGAGATGCCATTTGTTTTCTAATCTGTACTAGATAAACAGATATCTGATTTGCTGTCACATCTCCATACTTCTATACTCCCATACAATATACCTATGGTGCTCCAAGCACATAATGGTCAATCAACAAACATACCAATATTGAAGAATCCACACATGAGTGGTCTTTATCTTCCTAAGCATGTCTCATTTTGACTTGTACTCAGACAGAACAGCCAGGAGTGTGACATCAGTTTCTCTGTTAAAGTTACCAAATACAGTGGTGATTGGACTGATAAGTCATGAGCTCCGCTTAGGGCCAGAGTTTATGGTTTTTGGCTTGCATGAAAAGTGCATCTCTTTCCATGCAAGCCAAAGGGCATGCAAAAGCAGTTGAAGTATATCAAGTGCAGGCCAACTGCCCCTGCAATGAATTCTGAATGATCTCAGAAACATCTCAAAACTGCATTTGACTTTCAAAGCCCTGTAGACATTGGCCCCTATTCATTCTCTCCTCCTGTCACCATGTTCTCTCTGTCAGCATAGGTATAAATGCAGTTGATCAGCTTCTAGTGCTGCTGGGCTGATATCAAAATATCTTTAGGTACTTATGCTAGTTGTATGGTAAAACATATATTATTTTTTGTAAAGGAATACATAATTACATGAAATTGTATTTTTGTAATTTTTTTTGTGAAATGGTAGGGGTACAATGTACCCGTTACCAATTCACATAGGGGGAGGCTGGGATCTGGGGGTGCCCTTAAAAGGGGGCTTCCAGATTCCAATAAGCCCCCTGCCCGCAGATCCCCCCCCTTTCTGCAGCTTGCTGGGTTGCGTGCACAAATAAGGATCTGGTATGGATTTTAGGGGGGCCCCTATGCCATTTAAAAAAAAAAAATTGGCACAGGGTTCTCCTTAAAACCCATATCAGACCTGAAGGGCTTGGTGTGGATTTTGGAGGGGCCCCCCATACAATTTTTTTTACATTTTTGGTTTGAGGTTCCCCTTAACATTCATATCAGACCCAAAGGGCCTGGTAATGGACTTGGGGGGGGGGGGGGGGGTAGTTGTATCTATATTGCCGAGACCTGACAATTCATTACAGCTGTGATCAGTTTTAAATTACTTTTTTCCTTTAGAAATGTCAATTTGCTGTGGTACTGTTCTAAACACGGGAAAACTGTGGCACTTTACAGGCATACTATAGACACCCCCCAGGCACAATATTTAAAGGAATATTTCATTTTTATTGTTTCACATTAACCCTCTTTAAAATCACTGCTCCCGAAAAAAACTGCCATTTTTAAAACTTTATTCTTTATTGATACATGTCCCCTGGGGTGGGAACCAGGTCACTTTTTATGACAATAACTTGCATATAAGCCTTTAAAATGAGCACTTGATTTTTCATGTTTGTGTTCCATAGACTTTAACGGTGTTTGCGTGTTAAAATTTTTTGCCCGTTTGCATGTTCTGGTGCGACCTGAACCGGGGGGGTTCGGCTCATCATAAGTTGTCCCATGAACAGATTTTTTTAAATGAGCCACACCAGTTCATGTGCCCTTATATTTGCATTTACAGTTACAGTTTTTTATCACAGAAATTACATATCAAGGTCATACAGTAAAAAGCAGGTATGGAGAAATAAACAGGGAGACTTACCTTCCAAAAGTAGCTTTTCCATGTTCTGCATTGCTGGATTTCTCATGGCCATGCAAACAAAGGAAAGGAGAGAAATCCCTTGGATCACACAAGTCTTTGGCCTGTGCAGAAGCATCTGCATGTCCCTGACGATTAGCTAAAGCAAGCAGATTGGATGAAGCTTGGGTTTTAGGGATCTTGAATGGAGCAGTTGTCTGGAAAAAAGCAATACCATTAAAAATGAGATTTACAGAGGTTTTCTATATAATACACTGCCATCTGGGTATAGCCACAGATGGGCATGTTGGCAGGAGGCCACTGCTGTACAAAATATTTTATTAAAACGCAAAGATACTAGGAGTTATGGTATGAATCTACAAGACTGAATAGCAATTGGTTCATTCACTCATTGGTACTATTGACTGTTGCTGTTGAATTTGTGAACATTTTATTACTACCCTGTTTCCCCCAAAATAAGACCTAGCGTGATTGTCGGTGATGGCTGCAATATAAGCCCTACCCCCCAAATAAGCCTTTTAGCTTGTCTTTTCAGGGTAGGGCTTAGTTTCGGGGAAACAGGGTAGGGCTTATTTGGGGGGGGTAGGGCTTATATTGCAGCCATCACCGACAATCACGCTAGGTCTTATTTTTGGGGAAACAGGGTATAGTGATGCACGTCAGTTAAGTAGTTAGACTAGAACTCCAGCCAGGTGGTTCTGGATAAAGCCGGGTACAGTTAAAACCACTGTTATATATTTTCACTGTTATCTGTAGTCCCATTTTAGAAACTTTCCTCTCACTTCCTGTACCACCACAACAACAGGAAGTGAGAGAAAAATCTTACTACACTAATGTCCTGAATAACCATATATACTTTTAAACATCTTAGGTTTTATACCCTTTTTTTTTTTAATACACAGAAAAGACTAAAATACTGGGGTTGCTGACCTAATTAATACAATTATCTGGCTGTTAGTCTTAACCACTGTTTCTAATTGGTGACTTGGCCTAGGTTCACACTAAAATGGTGGGGAAAATCCCGGGATACATGCATGTTTCCCACACCGCATTCAAATCTCACTACCCTTGCGATCTGCAGTGGGCATTAGTGCAATCTTAAGGACACCCCAAATGCAGGTCGCAAATGCAGTGCATTTGCCTGCACCGAATCGCATGGTACAAACATACCATGTGATCCAGATGCAGTGCGGTTCCAAAACTGGTGCATGCATGACTTTGATACAATGCAATGTGATTTGAGCCCTTTTATAATGAATGGCAAATTTAATAGGAATGTGGTGCGGTTCCTGTGAGATTCATATGCAATTCATAGTGTGAACCAAGGCTTAATCTTATTCAAATAAGAGGGTCAGCAATGGTAGGCTCCCGCCCCCTCCACAGCCCAGCACTCCAGTGAGCACGTGGAGGGCAGAGCAGAGAGCCGCTGACTGACAGCTTGTTTGATTGCTCGGTTCTCAGCCTTAGAGCCAGCAGGGGACAGAGACAACATTGAACCGATGCTGCATCCACCTAGGTAAGTACGATTAAAAAATTTGCATACTTCTCTTTTTTTTTTTTTTTTAAACACAGTTGTTCAGTCTTCAGCTGATTGCCATTTATGAATGAAAGCTAATTTTGCAACTTTATTAGAGCCTGTATCAACAGCTTTGAACATCAGTTTGACATTCGTTTTAGGGTCTTTACAATTTACCTCACTAAAAATCATTTTCCCTCTTAGTAAGGTTGCCCTCTATCCCAGTTCGGGAGGCAATTCAAAATTCTAGATGTATCCTTACATTAAATTCCCGGTGACACTGGTGATAAGGACAATTAGAGAAAATAAAAACCAGACAGTGGTTCTAATTGCTCGCTCCTCTATTCACATCTAAAATTCATACTTTAACTTGCAACTCGTATTTACTGCCTCTTTATGAGTGTTACTAATATATATATATATTTTTTTGTATAAGCTATAAAATGCTTAGAGCCTATATGGCACCCTATCTCTCATTTCTCTTTGGTCATAAGGAAGAGATAGGGGACAGTTTTAAGACAAAGGGAGCACGTAAACATTGTTGTCAAGGGATCACTGCCAAATTACAACAATCAACAGCTCAGAGTCAAAGGGAGTGATTTACTAAAACTGGATCAGACAGACTCTGGTGCAGCTGTGCATAGTATTCAGTTTCTAACTTCAGATTTTTCAATTAAGCTTTGACAATTAGCCCCCATTCACATCGGCATTTCAAATCGGAGCCTTTTGCTGGCAATAGGAGTGTCCCAATTGGTGCGGCACCGCACTGATTTCCAATCCGACATGCCTGCACTACTTTTGGCGACTTCGGGGACAATTTCAATAGACATCTGTGAATGAACCTGCACATAGATGTCTTTTGAGTCACCCCCAAAGTTGGACTGAAATGTTGCTTTTAAATTGTGATAAATGCCCATGATTTCCAAGCCGTGTTCATTGTGAACGAGGGCTTAAACCTAGAAGCAGGCCGATTACTATGCACAGCTGCACCAGATTCTGTGCACAACACCTTTAGTAATACTCCCCCAATGTGTTTGGTTCCCAGCCTCATATTTGTGACAGTGGCAGCTAATAACATCCTGGTCACTGGCAAATGTACAGTAGGTACATGAGTGACAGTTGGTGTTTTTCTTTGGAGGGGTTCGGCAAACAATCACCCCCCCTGATGGCAGGCAGCGTGGTGCAGTGGCTCGGTCCTAAGTCCCCTACTCCATGGCAGCTTGCAGCTCCTTCCCTACTCCTCCTAGGCATCCAATAGGATTGCCTGTCCTTTCAGCCAATCAGGTGACTGGTGTCAAAACCCGCTTCCCGATTGGCTGGGAGGAGGAGCAGTGTTAGAACAGCAAATATTCCTTCGTTGTTGTAACACACCTGAGTGGACTGAGAGCGCATTCCCTGCAACCCGAGCACACTCTACAGTGGTGTGAAAAAGTGTTTGCCCCCTTCCTCATTTCCTGTTCCTTTGCATGTTTGTCACACTTAAGTGTTTCGGAACATCAAACCAATTTAAAAAATAGTCAAGGACAACACAAGTAAACACAAAATGCAATTTGTAAATGAAGGTATTTATTATTAAAGGTGAAAAAAAATCCAAACCATCATGGCCCTGTGTGAAAAAGTGATTGCCCCCCTTGTTAAAACATACTATAACTGTGGTTGTCCACACCTGAGTTCAATTTCTCTAGCCACACCCAGGCCTGATTATTGCCACACCTGTTCACAATCAAGGCATCACTTAAATAGGAGCTACTTGACACAGTAAGGTCCACCAGAAGATCCTTAAAAGCTACACATCATGCCGAGACCCAAAGAAATTCAGGAACAATTGAGAAAGAAAGTAATTGAGATCTATCAGTCTGGAAAGGGTTATAAAGCCATTTCCAAAGCTTTGGGAATCCAGCGAACCACAGTGAGAGCCATTATCCACAAATGGCGAAGACATGGAACAGTGGTGAACCTTCCCAGGAGTGGCTGGGCCGCCCAAAATTACCCCAAGAGCGCAGCGACGACTCATCCAAGAGGTCACAAAAGACCCCACAACAACGTCCAAGGAACTGCAGGCCTCACTTGCCTCAGTTAAGGTCAGCGTTCATGCCTCCACCATCAGGAAAAGACTGGGCAAAAAACACACCAGCAAGTCCACCACCGAATGGCTGAAGAAAAACAAAATGAAGACTTTGGAGTGGCCTAGCCAAAGTCCTGACCTGAATCCTATTGAGATGTTGTGGTATGACCTTAAAAAGGCCGTTCATGCTCGAAAACCCTCTAATGTAACTGAATTAGGACAATTCTGCAAAGATGAGTGGGCCAAAATTCCTCCAGGACGCTGTAAAAGCCTCATTGCACGTTATCGCAAACGCTTGGTTGCAGTTGTTGCTGCTAAGGGTGGCCCAACCAGTTATTAGGTTTAGGGGGCAATCACTTTTTCACACAGGGCCATGATGGTTTGGATTTTTTTTCACCTTTAATAATAAACACCTTCATTTACAAATTGCATTTTGTGTTTACTTGTGTTGTCCTTGACTATTGTTTAAATTGGTTTGATGTTCCGAAACACTTAAGTGTGACAAACATGCAAAGGAACAGGAAATGAGGAAGGGGGCAAACACTTTTTTCACACCACTGTATATATTGAAGCCTATTAGAGCCTCTGGCTCTAATCGGTGCTTCAAAGAAACAGCCCCTCCCCATTGTCCTGAAAGGGGCCGGACACATGGATAGGGGAGGTGGCGATGGACAGGGGAGTGGCACCCATGAGGTAAACACCAAAATGCACCTACACATCCACACTTCTGTACACACTGCAGAGGTGGGTACATGTGTACTTCCACAAATGTTGATGAGTGAACAGGTGCACTTGTGTAAAAAGGAAAGTTAATGGTATCTATCTACATCCTAATCCTGGAAGGCATAGCCAATCAGGATACAGGACTAGTTTTGATGGATATTAGGGGTTACAGTGCTACAGAAAAGCTGACAATACACATCAAAGAACAAACCTTGGTTGGAGATCCAATGATGGTAGGCAGTGGGGTTTTATACAGCCATTCTGAGCTCCTAGGAGAAGATCCCATGTGCTTTGTGGGAGATGCACCAAGACTGACAGGCCGTGCTGGCTGCGGTGAATGGCTAAAGCCATGTCCAGCATAGGAAGGACATACAGGATCTGAGTGCTGCTTTCGTAGCTTCTGTTTGTTCTGGTAAATGTCAGTGAGAGTCGGTGCACTTTGCAGTCTTGCGCCTAACAAAGACTGTGGGGACTGTGACTGTGGCACTGGGGACCCTGAACAAAGAATAAACATATTGTAAATAAAAGTTTATACTACAAGTTTTAAAGCCAGGGTCAGAACACAGTGCTCATGCACCCTGCCCCTAGCATTAGTGGTTGACTGGAGCACTATACAAAAAGGGAATGCTGGACTGCTGGGGGTCCAGGCTGCTGCATTCTGTGTTGAGCAACAGTCCAGATATCTAGCAAGGTACACAAGTAATTTTAACATAGCCCGCAGCACATTCGTTCTTTCATTTTTGAATGAATACTGACACATTCCTTACTTCAGTAACAACAAGAAGAACAGTGCGCTTTAAGGCCCCTTTCACACTAGCAGACCCATTAGGTCCTCCTGTCCGTTTTTCAGCTGGATCTGATCAGACCCTCCAGTCTCCTCTATGGAGTGCGGTGAGGGGTGTACACCCGCCAACATCTGATCCGATACTATCCGCTAAACACAGACGAATCAGGTCAGATGGACGTTGGGTGTAAAAGGACAGGCAGTCCGCTTACATCTGACCACCCATAGAGGACAGCAGGCTGTGTCTGCTCTGCATAAGCAAAGACCAGCCAGGGATCAGTGGGCAGATTACCCACTGAGCAGGTGGACTCCAATGTGTGTGGATAGGGCCTAAAGCTTTATTTGCATTAACATTTCAAATAACAATGTAAAATGAAACCTTTAAACAAGATATTTAAAAATCTTTAGGATTTACTTGGTGAATGAGCAGAGTTTTAATTATTGCAGTGTTAATTATAAAAATTAAGACCGTATACAAGTGAAATATAATAAATGTTACTGTTCATACTTTGTTCATATTAACAGAGTATGTCTCTAGATTGGCCTCGCGTCACTTGATCACAATGACAGGTCTGTCTGGGTAAAGCTGTAACCTTACTACCAATAAAAAGGTCTGCTTAGGTAGCTAGCCTTAATTCACCTTGTCTCAATTTAGATGGCGGGCAGAATGAGTCATATTTAGTGCAGTTCATCTTGTCACAACTGTTTTTTTTCTCCACAGCGACTGTTTTATTGCTTGATAAAAGCAAAAAGCTCTTTACTTAGCAACATATCTCCCAAACAGTAATATTGCATTCAACCGTTTTTTATATGCGACATGAGCATCTGTTCAACCTGATGTACTATTCAGCACTGTATTTTTGTTTCTTTTCATAATGGGTTTACAATACTGCTTGTATGCATTTAAGCAAAGCTTTACTAAACTATTGCTGTTTGGGTGTCAATTTTTTTGGCAATCCTAAAACTCAAAGCCAGCTGGCTAAGTGGTTTAAATCAAATTTATTTGAGAGCAAAATGAGTAAACCAAACACCTACCTCCTGAAGAACTTCGGCTTCTGGACTCATGTCCTTGTGGGTGACCACAACAACAGTGGCCTAGCTGCTCTGGGATGGTTCCAACTAAACAAGACCAAGATAAAAACCAAAAGTAGTAAGACTTAAATGCTACCTAAACTTTAGAACATATTTCTAAGTATGCATGGACAATATTAGGACCAATACATGCACATGCTTAATGTTTCTGCTACAAAAATTCTGCCTTATTTGATATTTTTATAGAACTGAGAAATGTCAAACTTTTATCTTGCAGTGGGTCAGCGCCTGCACTGCGAGGGTTGACTGCTTAATAATTCTAGGTGAGAGTAAAAACACTTTTACATAGTGGATTCAATGATCTCCCATGCTCTGGTGGTGTATTGTACCTCAGTGGCATGTCCAACCTAGAGCTATTGACCCTACATCCATCTCAGGACCACAGTACACTGCAGTATGGGGAAAAGACGCTGCAGGGGTCAGTCTAGCAGAGCGAAGGAACAGAGGATCAGGTACATAAATCTCTTTTCTATGCCCCCTAGAACTAAAGTAATTAACCTTTGCAGTGCTGGTGCAGCCCAACCGCAATGGAGAATTATCAAGTTTCCTAAAGGTGGGCTTTAACATGGATTTAGAATTAATCTTTCATGAGGCAGACATATGCAATTTCTTCCTTTAAAATAGTCTCATTCTGTAATCCCATTGGCTTGTGGTCAGACTGCATACATTTAACATCTGCTTCTTTTCTGATGCAAAGTATAGGGAAAGCTGGCAAGGTGAACCCTACTCTTAAAGGTTAAGTTCACCTTTTCTAGAAAATAGCCTATGCAGTCAAGGGGCCCCAGTAGATACTGAAAAACTGCAGCTTTCTATAATTTTCAGCAATATTCTTGCCATACCTGTAGGCCATTTGGGTCCCCAGAAGCCTGTCTAACAAACTTCTAGCTAGCAACTCCCATGTCTTGGCTTGGCTTGGTTATGACAATACAAATTGCAAATTTTTTTAATATCTATCGAGTCTCCTTGACTGCATAGGCTATTTTCTGTTGTAGGTGAACTTGGGCTTTAAGGCCAGGGGAGCTAGAGGAGAGCTTGAGGTTCTACTGAGTATACATTTCCACACAAATCTGTTTGGAAACGGTTACCACTACATTTCCATTTATCCAGTGCGACTTTTAGCACTTACCTAATGGTGATGGAGAATAAGGTCTTGAAGAGCCAGTGGACAAGCGGCGTCCGATTGCTTGCACCACGTCTGTGGAGCTGGGAGACCCAGAGCCAACTTTGAGAAAGCCCATGGGGCTGGTATTTGAGCGCCTCACTGCACCAGATCTGCTGTAGGAAGAGGAGAAATTAGAAATGGTAAAGGTTTGTGTTCTGTAACATATGATGCCAAATGAAGGCTATAAACATTCACAGCTCTACAAAAGGAAAAGCACAGCAGTAACAAACTTGGTAATTAATTTCTAAACACTTGAGTTAAGTGCCATCACTCTAATTCTCAACAATCTACTGTGAGTGCATTTAAGGGGGGAGACTACTGTGCATTTTTTAATAAAACGTAAAGGCAGGAACAAATAGTAACGAATAAAAACAACGACAACAATTATGCTAGGTACATTTTAGCAGGGATAACCTAATTTTTATAGAGAGATGTATATAGAGACTACTTGTACATCTGCATATTATAAGGATAGTCTTTTTACACAACTGTAAAAGCTGACCTCCTGGCATGATCTTAATTGCATGCTTGCTCACATTGGTGCAGCTTGGAATAATTTAAGCATGCGATCATTGTAATTAGAGTTGACTACTACAGCTCTTGACACCATCTACAGTGGTCCCATGAAATATGCATACTTACATTGGCAAGCTGAAGTAATGTAACCATGCAATTAAAGTGTTACTAAACCCAGGACCCTGCAATCACTATATCTGGTCCTCCACAGTACATAGAACATCAAAAATGCAATTATTTTTGTAAATACAAACTTCTAAATACCCTTTCTCATCAGCAGTATATATCCATGTTGCAATTTTGATCAGTTCCTGGCGAAGATTGTAGCACTGAGCTGTCCTATAAGGCTGCATGGCTCCTGACCCTCTGTCTGGACATATCTGGACAGTGCGGATTGGCCCTGTGCTGATCACAGGCACTCTCCCAATAAAAAAATAAAAATAAATCTCTAGCAATACACATCAAACATGCATGTGCAGCCCGACTCCAAAGGCTCTGTCTTATCCAGACTTGTCCAGGGGGGCCAGTGCAGGAGGGGGAGGATCTGAGCATACAAGACCAAGCAGCCTTTTTACACAATGTGGAGGATTACCCCCTTAGGTTCCACAGTGAGTATAACAAGCATGCTTTACTGCATATACAGACTGATATTACTTTTGTGGGTTTAGTACCACTTTAAGATCATACTTGGGATTCAGCCTTAATAACGATTCACTTTAAAGTAGAACGTCAGCCAAAACCTGCCAGCCAGAATCCCTAGCAGACTCTCTATCAATTTTTTTTTCTCCCAGTTTTGTATCTCTGTTTAGTAAATTCCCCTTAAATTCTGTTCTAATGAGCACAACAGGAAGTGAGGGGAAACACTTTACAGAGGTCACAGAGAGCAATAGATATCTGACAGATGTTCTTTTTCAAACTTATCCAGAACTAGGAATAAAAAAACACAAGTAGACAGAGTTCCACTTTATTATATCATACTACTGAGCACTGAACTGCAAATTAAATAAAATTAAATCTTAGAAGGACTAAGGTCGTCGGTTCGAATCCCAGCCACGGCACTACCTGCATGGAATTTTCATGTTCTCCATGTGCCTGCGTGGATTTGGCGCAAACATGAAAGTGCGGCTCCACCCTGCCTTGTATCAACGGTTCAGGCTGCTGGTGGTGGTGTAATTGTGTGGGGGATATTTTCTTGGCAACTTTGGGCACCTTCTTACCACTTGAGCATCACTTAAACGCCAATGCCTACCTGAGTATTGTTGCTGACCATGTCCATCCCTTTATGACTACCGTGTTCTTTCTCTGATGGCTACTTCCAGGAGGATAATGCACCATATCTTAAAGCTCAACTCAAATTGGTTTCTTGAACATGACAATGAGTTCACTGTACTCCAATGGCCTCCGCAGTCACCAGATCTCAATCCAATAGGGAAAGGGCCCCCAACCACCGGGCCGTGGCCTCTCTGCAGCCGGCCCGTGAGTGTGGCAGCTCGACTGGCATGCCATTGAGCAGGCCGACCAGTGCGCAGGCAGGCCAGTAAGTGGGCTGGTAAGTGAGTGGGCAGGCAGGCCAGTAAGCGGGCTAGCAAGTGGGTGGGCAGGCAGGCCAGTAAGCGGGCTAGCAAGTGGATGGGCAGGCAGGCCAGTAAGCGGGCTAGCAAGTGAGTGGGCAGGCAGGCCAGTAAGCGGGCTGGCGAGCATGCAGAGAGCTGACATCTCTGACCACCTTCCCTGCAAACCGCAGTTCCGCCCTCACTGTGCAGCTGCGGGCCACAGAGAGATTACAGTACTCATCGTTCCACAGTGGCTCACCTGTTGATCATCTCCTGCTCATCAGTCAAGCCCACAGCCAGCCCCTTCTGGTGGCAGGCGACGTGGCAAGTGATAAGCTGCATCTGGTGGCATGCAAAGGTGGCAATGCCACCAGATGCAGCTTATAGGCAGGCAACGGTGCTAAGTGACCAGCTGCATCTGTTGGCAGGCAATGGTGGCAAGTGACCAGCTGCATCTGCTGGCAGGGAACATGGGCAAGTGACCAGCTGCATCTGCTGGCAGGGAACAGGGGCAAGTGACCAGCTGCATCTGCTGGCAGGCAATGGTGGCAAGTGACCAACTGCATCTGATGGCAGGCAATGGTGGCAAGTGACCAACTGCATCTGTTGGCAGGCAATGGTGGCAAGTGACCAGCTGCATCTGCTGGCAGGGAACAGGGGCAAGTGACCAGCTGCATCTGCTGGCAGGGAACAGGGGCAAGTGACCAGCTGCATCTGCTGGCAGGCAGAGGTGGCAAGTGACCAGCTGCATCTGCTGGCAGGCAATGGTGGCAAGTGACCAGCTGCATCTGCTGGCAGGCAATGGTGGCAAGTGACCAGCTGCATCTGCTGGCAGGCGATGTTGGCAAGTGACCAGCTGCATCTGCTGGCAGGCGATGTTGGCAAGTGACCAGCTGCATCTGCTGGCAGGCGATGTTGGCAAGTAACCAGCTGCATCTGCTGGCAGGCGATGTTGGCAAGTGATCAGCTGCATCTGCTGGCAGGCGATGTTGGCAAGTGACACGTTGCATCTGGTGGTAGATGATGTTGGCAAGTGCCACGTTGCATCTGGTGGCAGGTGACATGGCAAGTGACAAGCTGCATCTAGTGGCAGACAATGGTGGCAGGTGGCAAACTCAGGGCTCCCACTGATTCTACATTATGGTGAGTTGAACTATTTCATTTTATATTACAAAGTAATAGAAATATTGCACTTCCATCATCAATAATGGTGCAGTGATTGAAGCGCCAACACCAGCCTTTGCCCTGAAAAATTGCCCTCGAAAAACCACACAAACCCCTCCCCCCAGCCTTGGCATAATTTTCTTCCACACAGCCGGTGCACAAAGACAAAAAGGTTGGGGACTGCTGCAATAGAGCACCTTTGGGATGTGGTGGAATGGGAGATTCTCATCATGGATGTGCAGCCTACAAATCTGCAGCAACTACGTGATGCTATCATTGTTGATATGGACCAAAATCTCTGAGGAACTCCAACACTTTTTTGAATCTATGCCCCGAAGAATTAAGGCAGTTCTGAAGGCAAAAGGTGGTCCAACCTGCTACTAGCAAGGTTTACCTAATAAAGTGGGCAGTGTGCGTATATGCAAAGTGCTGAGTAAATTGTCCCCGCTATATACAAGCCCATCATATGCTGCAACTGTGTGTCTACTGTACTGTGTGTAGCATGTTACATTACAAGCCATATATGCAATATATAAAAGATGAACAGTTCAAATACACATGCGTAGCATGACTTGTATACTTAAGGGTAGAGCAAGCAGTGTACATTTAATCCAGTGAATCTTCCTTAAAAAAAAAAAAGGGCAATTCAACGAAAAAGCAAAGGAATTAAGTAAATGCCAAATGTTATACAAAACTAAGATAATAAAATAAAATATATAATAGTTTTACAGGTTACTATTATAGAGTAATATCTCTTTAAAGGACATACCTGGGGGAGCCATGAGGATTAGATGTAGGACTAGCAGTAGATGAGAGATTCTGCTCAATGCGTTGGTAGTTCCGCAGTTGGGTTGGGACAGGAATAGGTGCAGTCTCGCTGCGTGGGGACACCTGAGGCTGGCTCTGCCTGAAGTCAAAAAGCAAGGACAGAGGGAATAAATCTCTGTGTACTGGTCTCTGGCTTATTTGAACCATTATGCAGCTAGGAAACAAAACAAGTACAAAATGTTCTCCGCTGTCAGAAATAATAGCTTAAATTTCCATTGTTCCTATTCTAGGTTACTAAATCTGTTTCCCGTTGTGTCTTCTCGGTGGCATACAAGCAAAGAATCTGAGCCTTCATACACTAAGCCTGTAAATCAGCAAGACCAAATCCCTCCTCCACGTTGGCCTCCTCCACAATCTCCATTTGAAAACAAAGCAATTCTAGGAAAGTCAGCTGTACTCAGAACAGGAAGTACAAGTAGAGTTCACTCAAGCTGCTCTGCTTACACGAACTCCGCAGTGCGCAGTACGTTACATATACAAGTACATTATGTAACTTTACTACCACAATACTAAGTACTTGGTAAACAACTCTTAACGTCAGGCTTTCACTGGAAAGGTCTCTTTATCTCCGTTTAGAGGAATTATGGGCTTGTTTTGGTAACAAAACCATAAATTACAGGGCATTTCTATTTATATAGCCCATGCAGAATAGAGGCCATTATTGGTTAGTGATAACATACTGTAGGAGAAACATTGAGAAAGCCAGTTTGGAAAGGAAATCGTGCAGTTTGCTTCTGAGAACTTGTCCTAATGAAGGTCAATCATGCCTTGGCTGCAATGGTTCTTTATAGCGTGGCAGCTGCCTTCGCAGTCTTCTCCTAAACTCACACAAATCTTGGCTCTGGGCTCTATGTAATATGAGATAATGGGGAAAATAATAGAGGGCCCACTGATTTTGTGGATTTGGATTCTGAAGTCAACTTCCCTGAATAATGGTGCTTTACTGTAAAAGTTGTACCCCTTTTTTTAGGTATTTATTTTAGTAACTGGAGACAGTGAGCACTCTTCTTTACATGCTGAAATACTTTTGATTTATGGTAAATGCAGTCCTGTCTCACACATAGGACAAGCTTGACAAGGGAACATAAAAGTTGGCCATACACTGTAAGGCCCCTTCCACGTGGGGCGGGCTCCATTGGAGTCCGCCTGCATAGTGGGGAATTTCTCCCCTGATCCCTGCTGAGTAGGCAGATGACAGGTCCATGTCTGCTCCGCTTTTGCAAAGCGGGGACAGACACAGCCTACTGTCCTTTATGGGCAGTCAGATGTAAATGGACCGCCTGTCTGTTAACCCCCCGACTGCCATCCGATCTGCTAGACGAAAGAATGGATCTGCATCTGTGTTTATAGTGTATAGGATCAGATTTGAATTCTGCGGGACACATTCGTTGACGTTCACCGCTCCTTAGAGGAGACTGGAGGGTCCGATTCACTTGAAAAACTGCAGGTCCCTTTCACACTAGGGGACCAAAAAGTTCTATCGTACAGCCTCACGGGCTGATAGGAGAAATCGATCAATTCCCAATGGAGGCATCTCTACTCCTGAGCTACTACATTCTTGCAGATGGCACCGATGGCAAGTACGACCGTATTTTGTTGATCTATTATTTAGTCTGCTGTGGGAGCCATTTTAAAATATTTTGCGCACGTTAAAAAGCATATTTTGGGCCTAACAATTCCATAAGTCACCCAAAACATTTTTGAAAGCAGAAACTCTATACAATAAAATTGTGGCAGTTGCAATTTTTTTATATCACACAGTGATTACACTACTATTTATCAAATCTATATTTTCAGTAAAAAATACACTTACGTTTTAGTGCACACAAACACAATACAACTCAAAATTTTGGTAAAAATTGAGTTCATCGATGGACACAGAGTCTCCTTAATCTTGACCATTGGGTTATATCGCCTCCACAGGGGTAGGACTAGGCAGAACAAAAAACACCTGGCTATGCCCATGGGCTGTCCTCAGTCAGTATATAACCCCCTCCCTGCTCCAGGTATTCAGTTTAGTAGCAAGCAGTAATAAAAAGTATCAAAAACTCCATAGGTGGGTGGGGTGCTGTGTCCGTCATTAACTCAGAGAAATTGATTTGACGGTGAATACAAAAATCCCATTTTCTCTTTCGCTCTAATGACACAGTGCCTCCTTAATCTTGACCATTGGGACTTCCAAAAGCAGTGCCAAAGAAAAAATGAGGGTTGGGCAAAATAACCCAAGACTAACACAAAAGCCCTATCTGAAATAAAAAAATGTCAAAAGAAAAAACACCCATCAAGAGGGAACCCCTCCTCTTAAAACAGCAGCCTGCAAAACCTTGCGGCCAAAGGAAGCATTCGCAGATGCCAAAATATCTACTTCATAGAATTTAGTGACGGTATGCACGGACGACCAAGTGGCTACCTCCCAAACCTATGATATCGATGCTTAATGACGGAAGGTCCAAGAAGTACTAAACGCCCAAGTAGAATGCATCGTGACAGGGAAAGGAGGAACTGGTCCCTTAATAGAATAGGCCTGAGTCACAGTCTGTCTGATCCATCTGGAGATGGTAGCCGAGGAAGTGGACAGCCCTTTGCTTGGTCCCTGTGTAACCAAATAAAGTGAGTCTGACCTCCGGAAGGACTCGGTGGCTGCCAGATACACTCGAATCGCACAAACCACACTCAAGGTATGCAAAGCAAATTCCTTGGGATGAGCCGGCTTGGGACATAAAGACGGCAACACAATGTCCTCATTCAAATGGAAGTCAGAGACAACCTTGGGCAGAAATGACGGACAGGGATGAAGAACCACTTTATCCCTTTGGAGTACTAAATAGGGACTACCACAGGATAATGCCACCAACTCGGAAAACCCTGCGGGCTGAGGTAATAGCCACCAAGAATGCCCCCTTCTGGGACAATGTAGGTGAGGCCATCTCCCGATTATTCTCAAATGGTGGTTTCTGGAGAACCGATAGCACTAAGTTTAGATCCCATGGTGGCGCCACATGCCAGATTCCTTGAATGAAGGTACGAACTAAAGAGCGAGTGGCTAGGGATAGCTGAAAGAAGACTGCTAAGGCAGACACCTGGCCCTTGATGGTGCTCAAAGACAACTTCTGCTCAACCCCGATGAAGAAAAGGCCACAGAAAAGGATCGAGGATGAACGCCAATCGACTCGCAACAAGAAAGATATGTTTTCCACGTACGATGATATATCTTACTAGAAGTTGACTTCCTCGCCTTCACCATAGTAGGGATCACTAATCCTGACAGACCTCTATCAGTACCTGGCTTTCAATGGCTAGGCCATTAAAACTCAGTTACTGTAAAGCAGGATGGAATCTCAGCCCTTGGTACAAATGGTCCTCTGAGAGGTAACTTCCAAGGGATGTTTACGGCCACCAGAAGACTTTTGCCCTTGGTCCTTAGCAGGCACTGCAGAAGAGGAAGGTATTGGCCCCGCAGTGGTACTAGGACGACTGCGCCGTCTACCAAAGGAACCACGAGCCTCAGTTACTTCCTGTGGAACTGAACCTGCTGAAGGGGCCAACATTTGAGGAGAAAAACGACTACCCTGGTCATCATTCACTCCAGAGTCAAACCAGGGTAACCATATTTCCCAGACAGGGCTAGAGGAGACCTTAGGTAGTTTGGATGTCACCTAGAACTACACGATTAATTATTAAGAATTTAAATTGCAATCCTTTTCCCTTTCCGATCTACAAAACAGCATGTCACGTTTCTTTCTAACAAGTGCAGAGTTCTCACAGCTGGAAAAAATAAAAATAAAAATCCAGGCAGGCTGCCAAGTTTTATCAAAACACCACCAATAAGTAGAAACAAAGTATCTTTTCATTCTTTTATCTAAGGAAGTTAAAGGAAGGAAGTTTAACCATTTAAAGACCAAATCTTTTCTGACATTTGTTGCTTACAAGCAAAAATAATTATTTTCTGCTAGGAAAATGACTTGGAACACCCAAACATGATATATTTATTTTTAAGCAGAGACCCTATAGAATACAATGGTGGTTGTTGCAATATTATGTCACACAGTATTTGCGCAGCGGTCTTTCAAACACAATTTTTTATTTTTTTTTAAAATACACTTTAATAAATATAAAAAACACTAAACAGTAAAGTTAGCCCAATTTTTTTGTATAATGGGAAAGAAGATGCATACCGCTTGAATCGTGATCTTTATTCTAAGCAAAAAAATCGTGATTCACCTATTGGCCAGCTCTATTGTCACCCAAATCTTTACAGGAATTATACCCGCACAAGGAGACACAGGGCCCCCCAAAGAGGGCAAACTCTGTCCCCCTTCTTTGATATCCCCAAAAGGTTAAATTCGTGGACCCCTTTGATGCTCACAAAGGAGGTCCATGAATCTAGAAAACCAGCGAAAATGTCTCCCCATCCCAACAATGTGTGAGGGCAGACCTTCATGCTGAAAGACTATTGTCTGTGGATCCGGAGAAGCCTGCTCTAGGTTTAGCAGACCAAGATTTCTTGGAACTTCCTGGGGAAGACCTGAGAGATTAGTTGCCTTTATCTGCAGTCCCAGGAGCCAGAAGAATTTATTTTGGGTTGGGAAGTCTGCGACGAGGCTCCTTCAATTTCCTAGATTGAGGGAGGAAGGTACTCTTCCTCCCTGTGACATCCTTAGTGTCATCCAGGGTAGCCCCAAACAGGCGGTCACATTGAAAGGCTTGGTATCCCGACCAATTCTTATGCCACAGCCTCATAAATGACCACAGCTGAAACAGAAAGCTTGGACAGCACAGGAACTGCATCCAAGGCTGCATCACAAATATACTGCAGCCCATGGACCAACTGGTCCACTAAATCAACATAAGCAGCGGGAACCTGCTCACTACCCAGACCGTGGCACAAAAGCTTGGCCATTTCAGTTCGGGTCTGCGACACCGAGGCCAAGACTGGACGCAATGCATTACAGCTTATCAGTTTAGAGTGAACACTGAATGATGGCCCTAGAATCATTACTCTGACTCTGGAGTGGTGTGTGCAGCAATACCCAATATGTATGATGCAATTGTTATTTATTAAGCACTTATGTTTGTATGTGTTTGTACATGGGGAGGGTACAACAGTTTTTTTTTTTTAAACTTAACCTACCTAGAAGTAATCCCGAGTGTGGCTCGGGCTTAAACTTCAGTACCATTAGCGGTAACCCCGAGCCACACTCGGGATTGCATCTCAGGATCCTGGTCCAGGTTTCTTACTTTGTTCCCAGGATCCAGTGACATCCCCCCCCCCCCCCCCGCCATGGGCAGTGTCCTCCGCCCGATGCTCTGTGTTCCGGGCTCCGTTTCCTGCGAGCATTACCACGCATAGGGGCGGAGCCCGGCAGCAAATTTAAAAAGTACAAAATTCATAACACATACAGTACTCTGCAATCTTACAGATTACTGTATTAACCATATTTCCCAGACAGGGCTAGAGGAGACCTTAGGTAGTTTGGATGTCACCTAGAACTACACGATTAATTATTAAGAATTTAAATTGCAATCCTTTTCCCTTTCCGATCTACAAAACAGCATGTCACGTTTCTTTCTAACAAGTGCAGAGTTCTCACAGCTGGAAAAAATAAAAATAAAAATCCAGGCAGGCTGCCAAGTTTTATCAAAACACCACCAATAAGTAGAAACAAAGTATCTTTTCATTCTTTTATCTAAGGAAGTTAAAAGGAAGGAAGTTTAACCATTTAAAGACCAAATCTTTTCTGACATTTGTTGCTTACAAGCAAAAATAATTATTTTCTGCTAGGAAAATGACTTGGAACACCCAAACATGATATATTTATTTTTAAGCAGAGACCCTATAGAATACAATGGTGGTTGTTGTACTCTGCAATCTTACAGATTACTGTATTAAATCATTTAACCTCCCTTTTGTCCCTAGAGCTTTGTCCAATGCACTGCATGCACTTTTATATTATATATATATACTGTTCTTTCTGCTTGGAAACTTGATATTGTCCATGGCAACCAAAAAGTGTCCCTTTATGTCAAAAGCGGTTTTAGACCAGCTAGAAAACAGCAATAGTAAATAAGAATACTTGCAGAATTGAGCGATAGTGAATCGTGGGGAAATTCAGTTTATTAATATTATTATATTATTTTATAATTATTTATAGTTATTTATTATATTATAATTTGTGATTTAGTGTTTCAAACATTGTCATAACTGGGATGTCTACTGGACTCTTTTTTGGACAGATTTAAGCGAGTTATTACTAAGAATTACAGGCCTCCAACATAAAACGTCAAATTTCTATGTAAAACAAATGTACTGCTTTGAAATGCAAAAAGCTGACAATCATACCACCAGGGTGGTTAATTGCCATCAGATGGGAGCTGAAATGTCCCCAAGTGATAGCATAGTGCAGGTCACAGGCTCTCTTTAAGGATACATCAGGGGTCTATTAGGTCTACCCCTAATGTTACTTCTGTACTTTTTTTAAACTGACCAAGTAAATTGTACTTTATCAACTTCCTCCCTGTCTACAGAGGCTAGAGACTGACAGATCTGAACCCAAGAGTGTTCAGAACTTAGAGCTCCTGGATTCATTCTTCACAGGGAAGATCAGCAAAGGAAAGATCACTTTACAGCTGCCCAAATCACTTCTACTACTAATGCCTCATGAACACTGGACATTATAATAATGTTATAAAAACGCAGTAGCTTTGCAGTGAGTTTTTCAACGTTTTTGCAATAGCGGTTTTTTAGCGCTAGCATTTTTTTATTTTTTTTAATGGATCAAAAAAGTTAAACGCTGGTAAGCAGCCAAAAACAGTTCATAACAGCCTATGTGTGCATGAAAACATAGGATAACATGCTGGAGAGTTTATTGACTGTAGAAAAAACGTCTGAAGCCAAAAACAGCTGCTGTAAAAATGTCCAATAACGTCCAGTGTGCATGAGGCCTAAGCCAGCAGTAAAAATGAAAACACACTGCTGACTGCTTTTGTATAGACTGCTTACATGCCAGCAGTGCAACAGGTATAAGTATTATGTTGGTTGCAGCAAAAGGGTTAAATTAAGTGATATTTACATTTTCGAAGTTCACCATGATTCCCTTCCTAAAAATTGCCGAGATAAGATATCTTCTAGACAAAAAAAAACTCATAATTGCACTGTGAGAAGGGGCAACAAAAACAAACACTGTGGAGCATGATGCAGAGCACACGTATGTAAGTGAATATATATTTACATATACATATACAACACTATGAGCAGAAACTTTTTTTTAAGCAATAACCTCAAACACTGAATATAATTTACAACAAGCTGATCTCTATTCAATGTATATTTAAAAAAAATGATTGACTAGTCTGTACATTTCTTATAACAATAAAACAGCTATATATAGGTAGTCAAATGCTTTCTGAACCTTGAATTGGGGCAGTCTATATAAATCTTTGTACTGAAGGGAAACTTTACATTACCATGGGTGTGAATTACTTAAATAAATAACTAATATACAGCAAGTCCTGTTTCAAATCTACTTACTGTGTCATAAAGCAAGTGAAGCCAAGTTGCTGGTGTTATCCTTCAGTACAAACAATTATACTGACTGCCTACCAAATTTTAATTTTTTTTGTGAACACACGATACCAATGTACTTTGCATCATTACAAGTTTCAGTTGCAGCACATTTTAAACTGCGCCTTGTCTTAAAATGCCTAACCTAGTTTGCCCTTTTTTTTTAAAAGTCTTCATTGTTTAGTGATCTAAAAATGTTTCCCCCCCCAATGCTATACTCTACATAGATTAACAAAATTGGTATATTTTACATTTCATAACGAAGCCTTGCATCCAAACATAATCTTACTTGGCCTATCCAGGCCGTTTTAAAACAAAATAGTATTTTGATGTAATGGATAATTCTCTTAGCCATCAGTAGAAAAGTGTCTCCTTCTCATATTGTTTGTGTGTTAGAGCAGTGGTCTCCAAACTGTGGCCCTTTGCTTGCCTCTATCCGGCCCTTGGGGCACTATTTCATCCACAACTGACACAAATGTTGGGGCACTATTCCTCCCACTGACACCAAAGAATGGGTTGCTATTCCTCCCACTGATATCAACCATAGGACAATATTACTTCAACTAAAATTAATGAAGGGGCATTTTCTACTCCCGCTGGCCACAGTCCAGCACCCTTAATGTTTGAACAACAATAAACTGGCCCTTTGTTTAGAAAGTTTGGAGACCCCTGTGTTAGAGCCAAACTAAGCTAAAAACACAAAAGCACAAGGCTAATATACCTGTACGCTACAGTTGAAGAGCTGCAGCGTGAAGAACTGGAAGAGGGTTTTTGCGTCTGTCCGGAACCTCCAGATGTATTTAAAGTTGATTGCCTGTAAAGTGCACAACATACAAATACAATAACCAACCTCTAACGTGTATGCAATACTTGAATAAGGGAAGGGGCTGCACACCGACGTTCTTGAAGTCCGTTTTTTGAATGTTCCATACAAACTGACATACACCACGGTTGCAGTAGCTGGAACAGGTGGACTATTTTCGCACAGCTACACTGTGCTTACTTGAGCAACAATTTTCCCAAGGTGCAAGGGTTAAACGCTCGTTGTGTCTAGGGGGTAAAGTTCCTGACGATATTCCTTAACGATCTCCCTGCTCTCGCTGGCTCCCGGGATTCTCCTCCTCTGCCCAAAGCTCTGGTTTGTGCACGGAAACTTGGTGTCATTACGTACAATACATATTGGGGTTGATTTACTAAAACTGGAGACTGCACAATCTGGTACAGCTGTGCAATATAGCCAATCAGATTCTAACTTCAGCTTGGTCAATTAAGCTTTGACAAAAAAACTGGAAGCTGATTGTTTCTATGCAGAGCTGCACCAGAATTGTGCACTTTCCAGTTTTAGTAAATCAGCCTCACTGTATAGTGAGTAGACTGGAGTGTGACCGTGGCCAGTAGTCTTGGCTTACAGAGATAAGCTGTAGGGGACTGGATGCAGGGCTGGAGGGGCCGTGCTGAAGCAGGGAATAAGTACATTTGCCTCCTTACTCCCCCTCCCCTAGACATAGCCAGCATTTAATCCTTGCAGTGGAGGGGGTGTCACTGCCAGGGTGAATAATTTGATATTTAAAAGTAAGGGAATGTTTTTTTTAACCACACTTACTCGGTCTAATTCTGCATCTGTCCCCCACTGTCTCTAAAACTGAGAACCGATCGATCAAACACCGCAAATTGCACGGTTCTCAGAGCTCCCTGAGCAGAGAGCTGGTGACTGCCAGTCTACACTCACTGAAGTGCTGGACTGTGGAGGGGGTGGGAGCGGCCGGATCATAGGCTGAGCCGGTAACCAGTCCACACATGTGAGCGGATCCTGATCATATAGTCACGATATTTCCCTAGCCTGAACAAGCCCGCTGTCTGCTAAAAACGGGTCACAGGAGTGCACAACGAACTGCATTCCTATGATCCATAGAGAAGTGCAGCCAAATGAGTTTTGCCTGTACGTCTTTTTTAAAGAAAGCCTGTACTTGCAGCAAATTTGGAGGTTGACATTATTGACCTCCTTCCTTTGGTTCAGCAAAACCAGGCTACCAGAATTTTAAACACAAGAGCAATTCACATCTAAATATTTTCTTGCTGCAGGTTTCCTTTAATAAAACACAATATAAAAAAATAACACAGACAAGCCTTGTTTCACAGAAGCAATATGTGTAAGCAGACAAGCACAGAATTGTTTAAAGCCATTTCGGCTATTCTCTACACTGTCTGCAGAGCACAGTAAATAGTATTATAACATCATATCACTGAAGACCCAAGATACATTGTGAATAAGAGACACTCTGCTCAAAGTCTGCCCTGGGAAATATGAGTGGATTTATAAAAGCAAAGCAAACACTGCTGTGACTTATTAAAAATTCTCTGTACTATTAAGCCAAATACTGCAGTTAAATTACAGTATATTCCAACTCTACCTTACAATGGAATGAAGCAGATAATAACTTACCCGCCACACATCAAGAACTCACTAGATGCTCTGCGCCCAGCTGTGCCTGTGGGCATATCGTCTGCAATAAACAGACATATTTATTTCACTAGAGATAACTTTATTGGCTCTAATGCACTGCTGAAACACATTTAGTGTCTACAAAAAATCTATTGACTTAGGTAAAGTTATGGATTTTTGAGACACTTAATTCCATAATAAACAATGCAATACAAAGTGCAATGACTATGTGAAAAGTGCAAAAGCACATTACAACCAATCAAATGTAATCCTAAGGTCTGGAGGCTTTGGGCTACTGTACTGTCCAATGGCTGTGCACCAAAATATTTTCTACTCAAATGAAAAATCTGAGAAATGTTCTTTTCTAGATCAACTAATTTCTGACCTGCAGAGAGATTAGCTTTCGAAAAACACAGACAACTTCATTTATCTAAATATCCAGGTGAAGAAAATGTCTGCACTGCCCCATTACAACCCATTGGTTTAAAAAAATATTGGAATATTTGTGAATAAAACATTGAATGTAATTGGTTGTTCAGAGAAAACAAACAGAAATACTTTCATAAATATGAACAAATATCTGTGAAATACATTTTGTATTGCAGTTGAACACTGTACGGTTAAAATATAATTTCCATATTTTTTTACTTTGCCAACAATGATTTGCTAAGCTCATAAACCCATATGTACAACTGAGGAACTGAGGAAAATGTACAAAGAAAAAACTAAGGTAATAAGAAATTGATGGTAGCAACACTTGTCAACAAAATTGGGACAGGGCAACAAAAAGCTGGCAAAGTAAGTGGTACTAACAAGGAAGAGCTGGAAGAACAGCTAATTCGGTTCATTGGCAACGGATAACATGATTCCGTATTAAAAGAACATCTTAGAGCAGGGGTGCTCAACCTGTGGCTCTCCAGCTGTTGCGGAACTACAAGTCCCATGAGGCATAGCAAGACTCCGACAGCCACAAGCATGACACCCAGAGGCAGAGGCATGATGGGACTTGTAGTTTTGCAACAGCTGGAGAGCCACAGGTTGAGCACCCCTGTCTTCGAGAGTCAGAGTATCTTGGAAGTAAAGATGAGCAGAGGTTCACCAAACTGTGAAAAGCTGCATCTAAAAATTGTTGAACACTTTCAGAATGTTCCTGAATGTAAAATTTGCAAAGACAGCTATATCATCTACAGTACATATCATCAAAAGATTCTGGAGAAATCTCTGTGCGCAAGGGACAAGGGTGAAATGCAATATTGAATGCCTGTGATCTTTGGACCCTTAGAAAACACTGCATATAAAACAGGCATGATTCTGTGATGGACATCTCTGCGTGTGTTTAGGAACACTTCCAAATATCACTGTCTGAGAACACAGTTTGCCATATCATCCAAAAATGCAAGGTAAAGCTCCATCATGCAAAGAAGCAGCCATATCTGAACATGATCCAGAAACACTGCCATCTTCTCTGGGCAAATGCTCATTTAGAATGATCTGTTGCAAAAGTGGAAAACTGTTCTTTTTGGCAACCGAGGGTGCCATGTCCTCTGATGTAAAGAGGAGAGGGACCTTCCAGCTTGCTATCAGCCCTCAGTTCAAAGCCTGCCTTTCTGATGGTTTGGGGGTGCATTAGTGTGTATGGAATGGCCACATCTGGAAAACGCCAAACGCTAAAAGACATATCAAGGTTTTAGAGCAGCATATGCTTCCATCCAGATGATGTCTTTTCAGGGAAGGCTTTGCAAATTTCTTTAGGACAATGCTAAACCACATACTGCATCTATAACAGCATGGCTTTGTTGTAAAAGAGTCCAGGTGCTTCACAGTCAAGACCTTTCACCAATTAAAAATATTGTCTCAGGACTGTTGAGCAGTTAGAATCCTATATCAGGCAAGAATGGGACAACATTCCCAAAACTACAGCAACTGGTCTCCTCAGTTCCCAGATGTTTACAGAGTGTTGTCAAAAGAGAAAAACAATGTGGTAAAAATGTCCCTGTCCTGGCTTTTTTGAGATGTATTGTTGCCATCAGTTTCCAAAATTACCTTATCCCCCCCCCCCCTAAAATAGTATATTTTCTCAGTTTAAATATTTGATATGTTTTCTATTTTCTATTGTGAATAAAATATGGGTTTATGAGATTTGCAAATCATTGCATTTTGTTTTGTTTTTTGGAATTGGGGTTGTATTACTATGTTCCCATCACTATGGTTGCCTCACTAGCCAATGGGAATACGTGTGAAGGGATTGGAAAGCTCTACGATTAATAGAAAGTGTTGGAGTTTTGCCTGAACAAGAGCAGCTCAGAATTTTGGCAATAAAATGGTACTGAATGATTTAGCAGATACACATACAGCCACCTCTAGATGCCTTCATTTATATCTAAAGATGAACTCTTACATGAGTGGTCAGAGGAGAGGTTGTGAGGAACCAAGACAAAGTCATCTGTGTCACAAGATGAGTTCTTGCTGCTTGTGCTGGCGGAGTCCTTGGAGACCTGTAAATAATTTGGAGGACCCAAAGGTGGGGATGAAAGATTTTCTTCTTGGATATGTTGCATGTCTGGTAGCGACTATGACAAAACATAAAGCAATCAAAATATAATTTGTTTACTTTCAAGGTCAAATCTAACAAAAAAATTAAATATATATAACAATTTAGATTCACTTTGGATAGTTTACGGAATGTAGAATCTTCCCCCAAACAATTATTTATTAACATTCCCCCCCCCCCACCTCCTGTCCCAGTAACAGACACTAAGACAGGAACTAGGGCAAATCCACCCAATGGGGTCACAGAAGCCCTGGAGGATGGGATAAACAGCTCAATCTCTGTATGCAATAACCTATCCGCAGGATGTGGAAATCTTGCAAGAAGATCTGAACAAATTGATGAATGGGAAACTACCTGGCAAATGAGGTTTAATGTAAAAGAATTTTAAATACGGTGGCAAAAATATGAATGCAATCTACTCTCTGGGGGTAAACCTCTGAGGGAATCTAGGATGGAAAAGGACCTGGGGGTCCTATAGATGACAGGCTCAGCAATGGCATGCAATGCCAAGCTGCTGCTAACAAAGCAAGCAGAATATTGGCATGCATTAAAAAGGGGATTAACTCCAGGGATAAAGCGATAGTTCTCTCACTGTACAAGACTCTGGTCCAGCCGCACCTGTATGCCATCCAGTTCTGGGCACCAGTCCTCGGGAAGGATTTGGTAGAATTACACTGTAAAGGCTTAACAGTCTTCATTCTCAGCATGCAGAGAAGCTGTCTTTAGAATGCAAGTGTTCTAAAAAGCTGCTTTTACAACAAAAAAAAAGGAATTGTGAGCCTCAAATTAAATATTCCACTTCCACCAACTCGGGTCCTGTGGCAAGGTTCCAAGTTTGAAGACATACTCCAATTCCCCATCCTATGCTATGCATAAGGATTCTTTTTGTTGATCCATTTAGTGTGACTGCGGCATATTTTACACAGCTGATATGTCTATATGCTGATCTTTTTGTTTGGAATGTAAGGCTATAGATTATTCCTTGTCAATCTGTCTTTTTAGATTGCAAAGAAAGGGATATTTTGGACTATTTCTGATTACTTCTTGAATATTTACGAGGACGGGGCACCAGTGACATTTTGACAAAGTATACAGTTTACAAGTTTATACAGATGATTTTTGGTTGACTTGTTCTTCCCCCCAAAGAAATGTGATTATTCTGGCTGCTAAGGATACATCTTTTTGGATAAATTACTTTGAAGCTATGCCTGCTATTTAATAAAGCAAAATGAAAATCACACTTAGCCATAATAAAAACATACATTTTGAATCCAAGGATCCTGAGAAACCCAACTGGCTTTTGTAAAATGCACTCAAATGCTTTTGTAAAATGCACAATGAAAAGACGATCAGTATCCTCCTACGCCAAGTTTTTTAAGGTGTTGGCCCAGTGTTGGTTTTACGCTCTTCCAACCTTGCACCCGACCAGCCTGGGCGTCTCTAATTCATTTCTCCCCCTTCGCAGCCTGGGGGAACGTTCGCTCTTCTTTTCAACACTTTTATTCTCCTGCCAGGTTCCCTCTCGTCTTTCACTTATCCTCTCGTCACCCTGCCCCTCATCCTTTCTACAATAATTTTTTTTCCCCCCTTTTTTTTGTCATTTATGCGTGTTCGATTCAGATTTTGTTCATCTCAATGTTAAGTGGACTGGTCCACTCCCCACACCCACCCCAGGCCCTGAGCCCTAGGCCTCCCGGCACCTTGTGTTGACCCCTGGCCCTGGTTGGAGGGTTATTATTTGAAAGTTTTTTAAACAGAGACTATTTGAAAGTTTACACCCCATGGCATACTCTATTCGTGTGCTGTTCTACATTGTGTCTATTGCTCATATCCCCTGTGTGGGAATATTACGGCTGTAATTTTTCTTATATTTCAATAAATATTGGATCAGAAAAATGCATTTGAGGCTAAATAATTGACACATATTAGTTGGGTCTAATCATCTTCTGAACAAAACAAACTTATTTTGGGTGGAGGTCTTGTTCTAAAGAATCTGCATTGCGAGGCTTGGTATTATGGTATGAAAAAACCTTAGTGTCCCAATAAAAAAAAAAAAAATCATCAATTCTTCATACTCACAGGAGGAGAGGCAAATCGACAAGAAGGTGAGCTTCCACAGGAGCTGCCTGATATACTTGACCCCGAGTATGTAGGCACTGGGACAGGACAGGCTGAGGATACAGTATAAAGCATTATGTATAGGTAATAGGACATTATTCATTTGCTTTTATTGATTTCTGAACTAGAGCAGAAATTATAACATTTGGTCTGACAACTATTCTCATTTTGATTCTGTGCTACCGTAAAACAAAAAAAACAAAAAATAATCTACTCTCACTAAAGAAAACCTGTGTGTGATGCACTGTTCAGCTTTATACTGTCGTCAAAGCATAGATGAATATATTTGAGTCAATTCACTGACACTTCGCATCATCCAAACTAGGGCCGAAACAACTAATCGATTAATCGACAACTAATCGATGATGAAATTAATCGATTACTATTTTCATAATCGATTAATCAGCCAGTAACATAATGGGGTTAAAAAAAACCCTAAAAAATTAGCCCTTTAGAGTACAAAAAGAACAAATAATCAGTACTATAAATTTTACTTTCACTTTTGCACAGTACAAAAATGAACCCCTTACAGTAGTGATTATTTGCTCTTTTGTACTATAAAGGGCAAATTTTTTTAAACCTCATTCATTATGTTATTAAACGTCTTAGGCCTGGTTCATACCTATGTGTTTTTTGGTGCTTTTTGCAGAAACGCACTACAGTTCATTTAACGTTCACATCTATGCTTTTTTCAGCTGCTGTGTATTTGGAAAGGGTCAAGGACTTTTTTCAACGCAAAACGGTGCTTTTTTGGTTCAATATACTTCAATGGAGAAGCTGCAGAAAAGCAGCTTTTTTGAAGTTTTTTGGGTTTTTGAAGCATTTTTTTTAAAATCTGCCCAACAACAAATTGGCCAAAAAAAGGCATGAAAAAAAAATGCAAAAATCGCAGCAAAATCACGTGCACAAAAAATTTAAATGCACAGCAAAAGCACTGCAGAAACAGATCAAAAGCAAAATGCATAGGTGTGCACTGAGCCTTATGCTGGCAACAGGGATCAATTTTCAGACGAGAATATTCATACGAAAAATCTTTGGACATTCGCTGAATGAAAGACCGTTGTTTGAAATGTTCACTTGCTTTTAACATTCTGTTTTAAAACAAATGTAATGTCTGAACAAAAACCGCATACACTGCTTGAAAATTCCTTTGACCAAGAAGTTTTCTATTATTTCTAAATTTTACCATCACTGTGGTTGAAAACAAACATCGATTTGACCCCTCTAACGATTAGAAAATCGAAGAAACGTTCTTAAAAATCTTTTTTTTTTTTTTTTGAACGAAGACATTGTTTTTGTATGGCCAGCATATAATGTATTACAGTTCTGTTTGAAAATCTGCAAAACTGACTTTTTTTTCTTTTGTATAAAAAATGTGATCTCTGAGTCTGATGATATTTAATAGATTCAACCTCTAATAGTATATACAGTATATCTCTTCTGTCTGTTATTCTCAGAGTGGAGTAAAGATTTTACTCCCTAACCATATAGTTGGTTATTTATATTTACCACTGCATAGAGATATTTAAGAATAAATTGGCTTTTTTTTTAAACTTTACATATTAACTAAATTATACACACTTTTTTTAAGGTTATTAATCGAAAAAATAAATCGGTCAACTAATCGATTATGAAAATAATCATTAGCTGCAGCCCTGATCCAAATCTTGCATAAAAGCCTCCTAGTGGCTGCATAGATTTTAAATAGCTTTTAGTGGTAATAGATACCCAGTGAGAGAGTCAGTTTCACGGCTGACACTCCTACTGTTATGTGTTACAGTTCTAACAGTACATTAACAATCTTGCACATTGAATGCCGTAAAATACATAAATTGCTGCAGTGCTCAGAAAGAGGTCATGGAAAGCACTGAGCTTTTATTCTAAAAATGATCATTAAAAAAAAATAAAAGTCATACAAAAGGAATATTTTTAAATGGATAGCAACTATTGACTTCTGAGGGTTTTTTGAGGTTCTCTGGCTGATATCCACTCCAAGTGGAAACTGACCCGAACTCTTACCATAAAAAAAAAAGTAAGGACATGAGCTGCAATAAAATGCATTCTGTAATGGGCATCATATGACCTCCAATTTGTAACTAGCAAAGTCAAACCTATGTACTTAACCTGTGACACATTTGGCAGGCTTGACACCACAAAACCCAGCATGTGCGATATACTCACATTTTTTGACTGTAGACACCTGGTCAAGGAAGGGGTGGCTGAAGAATCCCTCTACAGAAGATGAATGCTACATGTTAGAATGCTCCTTTTAACTGACGAAACAACACATTTAAGTAGTATTAAATCTTCAGTGTTTATTAGTTTAATACATTGAGCGATATGGATGTATATAAAGGTGACAAGCGATGACGCCAAAAGATTGTTTGTGAATAATACTGAGTGAAGCTGCCCCTTTTAAAGTGGAATGAACCACTTCTGAATACGTAAAAAATAAGAAAGCGTGTGGCGCTAACTCATGTGATAAATAGAATCAATATAAACAACTTAATCGTTTAACATATGTGATACAATTCACAAGAAAAAACATTAATAAAGTTCATAAAGATAATAAGCAATATTCAAAAAAGATCTAAAAAAAAAATCTTCAGAGAATAGTCCATTCACCGTGATCAAAAGAAAAGTGCAGGAACTAATATATCCTTCAAAATTGTGCTCCACCACAAACCGTGTGCGAGAAATACAAACTCACCAGAATTTTATAATTATTATGCCTTGTAGCAATATTGAACTCTTTCAATCAGCAACGTGTATGGAAGTGATGACTCTAAACCACAAGATGAACCATGTCTCCTTGGCAATGGTCAAACATTAAGGCTTGGGAGAAACATATTGAGAATCATAGCGCAATATATTTATTGAAGGTATGTAAAAACAGGTAGGTAAAACAATGTGCACCTACATTTAAGAGTGCCGAGTCAGCACCAACGTGTACAGCTTTTGGTTGATGTGCTCGCAGTCTTACAAAGACGCGGCGTGCATTCGAAAGCACAAGAGATGGAAACCAAGAAACCGGATGCGATGTCAGTGGAGGGCGGACGTGCAGCCTCGATGCATTTTGTGCTCAACATTTCATCAGGAAGTTTTACCCACTTCCTGACCAGGCCATTTTTGGCCATGCTGCACTGCGTTATTTTAACCACTTTCAGACCGGACCATTTTGCTGGTCAATGACCAGAGGTCTTTTTACAATTTGGCACTGCGCTGCTTTAACTGGTAATTGCGCGGTCATGCAATGTTGTACCCAAACAAAATTTGCGTCCTTTTCTTCCCACAAATAGAGCTTTCTTTTGATGGTATTTGATTGCCTCTGCGATTTTTATTTTTTGCGATATAAACGTAAAAAGACCGCAAATTTTGAAAAAAAATGATATTTTTGACTTTTTGTTATTAGAAAAATCCAATAAACTCAATTTTAGTCATACATTTAGGCCAAAATGTATTTAGCCACATGTCTTTGGTAAAAAAAAAAGTCAATAACTGTATATTTATTGGTTTGCGCAAAAGTTGTCACATCTACAAACTAAGGTACGTTATCTGGAATTTACGCAGCTTTTAGTTTACGACTGCCTATCTCATTTCTTGAGGTGCTAAAATGGCAGGGCAGTACAAAACCCCCCCAAATGACCCCATTTTGGAAAGTAGACCCCCTAAGGAAATTGATAAGAGGCATGTTGAGCCCATTGAATATTTTATTTTTTTGCCTCAAGCGATTGAATAATGACAAAAAAAAATTTTTTTTTTTTTTTTTTTTTACACAAAGTTGTCACTAAATGATATATTGCTCACACATGCTATGGGCATATGTGAAATGACACCCCAAAATAAATTCTGCTGCTTCTCCTGAGTACGGGGATACCACATATGTGGGACTTTTTGGGAGCCTAGCCGCGTACGGGGCCCCGAAAACCAAGCACCGCCTTCAGGCTTTCTAAGGGCGTAAATTTTTGATTTCACTTCTCACTACCTATTACAGTTTTGAAGGCCATAAAATGCCAAGATGGCACAAAACCCCCACAAATGACCCCATTTTAGAAAGTAGACACCCCAAGCTATTTGTTGAGAGGCATGTTGAGTCCATGGAATATTTTATATTTGGCACAAGTTGCGGGAAAATTACAAACTTTTATTTTTTTCTATTTTTTTTTCACAAAGTTGTCACTAAATTATATATTGCTCACACATGCTATGAGCATATGTGAAATGACACATCAAAATAAGTTCTGCTGCTTCTCCTGAGTACGGGGATACCACATATGTGGGACTTTTTGGGAGCCTAGCCGCGTACGGGGCCCCGAAAACCAAGCACCGCCTTCAGGCTTTCTAAGGGCGTAAATTTTTGACTTCACTCCTCACTACCTATTACAGTTTTGAAGGCCATAAAATGCCAAGATGGCACAAACCCCCCCCAAATGACCCCATTTTGGAAAGTAGACACCCCTAAATTTAGAGGTACACTAGTGAGACTCACAGGTAAAAAAGCACCTAGGCTGTCAGCGACTGTATCAAAACGCTACAAGAAAAACTGTTAGCGATCGCAGGGATCAGGCCTGACTCTGCGAACGCTGCAGTTATGCGTGTTGTGTTTTGTAAGTGACAGTGATCGATCGATACTGCACTTGGGTGGGCTGGTCTGGGCTTGGCGGAGGGGCTAAACGCAGGTGCTAGCAGGTATCTGGGCTGATCCCGCTAACAATGCGTTTTGGGAAACCTAAACTGCTGGCGACGCTAATATAGATCTGATCAGATACTATATTACTAAGGGAGGTGTATGCTTTGTGCGTGGGTGTTAGCGGTACTGGCACTAACCTGACGCTGCCTGGGGCGACGCAGACCTTATCTGACCCTCAAACTTATATCACCCGCCGGGTGATCAGGGGGTTAAACCTTTATTAGGTAATAAATGGCAGGTGCCCTGAAACTATAAAAAAATAACTAACCAACCAGCGTCACCTGTAACAGTTATATGGTGATCACTGGTGAAAGGGTTAACTAGGGGGCAATCAGGGGGCTTTATGCGGTAGTATATGGGGGTCCCTGGCGCTATAAAAAGCTGCGGCGAACCTAAATACCTACCTGCCTAACTAGCGTCACCTGTGACACTAATACAGCGATCAGAAAAACGATCGCTTATTAGGATGGGTTCACACTGGAGCGGCGGGTTCCCGCATCGCATGCCTCCCAGCGGCAGTTCACACTGCCCTATGCGAACTGCTGGGAGTGTCAGTGAAATGTTAATGACACCCCCAGATCAGTTCGCATATCGCAGTGCGATCTGCAAACTCGGATCGCATGGTGTGAACACCCATGCGATCAGATTCTGCTGCGGACCAAAAAAAGGGTCCCGTGCGAGTTTGCGGCGGGTGCGACGCGAATTCAGCCATACTATCTGTATGGCTGAACTCGAATCGCACAGAGATCGGATGTGATTTGCACTGCAGTGCGGTGCGAATCACATCCGTTCTCATAAACCGCTGCAATGTGAACCCAGCCTTAGTGACACTGGCGACGGGGGGTGATCACGGGGTTAAACCTTTATTGGGGGGGTTAGGAGGGTACCTTAGAACTAAAGGGGGCTAACCCTAACTGCCCTAACAGTTATTACAGTCACAAATGACACCCGCCGGGTGATCAGGGGGTTAAACCTTTATTAGGTAATAAATGGCGGGTGCCTTGAAACTATAAAAAAATAACTAACCAACCAGCGTCACCTGTAACAGTTATATGGTGATCACTGGTGAAAGGGTTAACTAGGGGGCAATCAGGGGGCTTTATGCGGTAGTATATGGGGGTCCCTGGCGCTATAAAAAGCTGCGGCGAACCTAAATACCTACCTACCTAACTAGCGTCACCTCTGTGACACTAATACAGCGATCAGAAAAATGATCGCTTATTAGGCTGGGTTCACACTGGAGCGATGCAGGAACGCCACGAATCGGCGGGGGGTTCCCGCATCGCATGCCTCCCGGCGGCAGTTCACACTGCCCTATGCGAACTGCTGGGAGTGTCAGTGAAATGTTAATGACACCCCCAGATCAGTTCGCATATCGCAGTGCGATCTGCAAACTCGGATCACATGGTGTGAACACCCATGCGATCCGATTCTGCTGCGGACCAAAAAAAGGGTCCCGTGCGAATTTGCAGCGGGTGCGATGCAAATTCAGCCATACTATCTGTATGGCTGAACTCGAATCGCACAGAGATCGGATGTGATTTGCACTGCAGTGCGGTGCGAATCACATCCGTTCTCATAAACCGCTGCAATGTGAACCCAGCCTTAGTGACACTGGCGACGGGGGGTAATCACGGGGTTAAACCTTTATTGGGGGGGTTAGGGGGGTACCCTAGAACTAAAGGGGGCTAACCCTAACTGCCCTAACAGTTATTACAGTCACAAATGACACCAATGCAAAAAAAAAAAAAAAAATGCAATTGGTGTCACTGTGACTGGGGGGGCAGGGGTAATTGGGGGGGGTGATCGGGGGGTGAAGGGTGGGGGTGTGAGTGTGCCTGGCATGTTCTACTGTGTAGTGTCGTGTTGGTGCAACTCACCGATCCTCTCTCCTCGGTGCCGGAACGATAAATACCGACACGGAGGAGAGATTACATCACTTCCTCTGCCTGTGTTTACATTACAGGAGAGGAAGTGATGTCACGCCTCACTTCCATTCGTCAGGAGCGATCGCGAGGGGGTGGCCATGAACGAATGGCCGCCCCCTCATCCCGGATCGCTCCTGTACGGATACCGACCGCCGCTGGCACCGGGGGGGGGGGGCCCGATCGGGCCCCCCACCCGCGGGAAGGCAGGGACGTATATATACGCCCATATGCCTGCCCGTGCCATTCTGTCGACGTATATCGTCGTGCGGCGGTCGGCAAGTGGTTAACTGACAATTGCGCGGTCGTGTGACTCTGTACCCAAATAAAATGAATGTACTTTGTTTCCCACAAATAGAGCTTTCTTTTGGTGGTATTTGAAGAACGCTGCAGTTTTTATTTTTTTGCGCTATAAACAAACAAAAAAAAATCAACAAATTAAAAAAAAATTTTTTTTACTTTCTGCTAGAAAACATTCCCAATAACAAAAAAATAAAAATCAAATTTCTTCATAAGTTTAGGCAAATATGTATATTGATACATATTTTTGTAAAAAGCGTATATTGAATGGTTTGCGCAAAAGTTATAGCATCTACAAACGATGGGATAGATTTAGGTACTTTTTATTTATTTTTTTATTGTTTTACCAATAATGACCAGGAATTTTTAGCTGGACTGTGACATTGTGGCGGACAAATCTGACACAAAGGGACACTTTTTGGGGACCAGTGACACCAATACAGTGATCAGTGCTAAAAAAAAAAAAAGTGCTATTACAGTATAAAATGACACTGACAGGGAAGGGGTTAACACTAAGGGCGATCAAATGGTTAAGTATATTCCTGGGAGGTGCTTACTGTGTGGGGGATGGATACACTGGTGTATAAGCGAGATCCATGTTTCAGCTTAGCTGAAAACATAAGATCTCTTTTGCGCCCTGACAGATCAGCAGTCTGCCTTGTTCACATAGGCAGACCTCTGCTCTGACTCTCCTCTGAATGATCGGCGGGTCGCAATGGGCGCTGGACCGGCTGATTGGCTCCCAATGTGTCTAATCACAATGGGAGCGACGCCCTGTGCGTGCCCCTTACATGGCGTGCACAAAATCATATACAGGTATGTGCAGTATATATGCGGTGGGCAGTCCGGAAGCGGTTAAGGCTGGTCATAGAGGAGTCCGTTTTTTCTTTGCTCAACCTGTTGGTCAAATGAAAAAAAACTGACCCAATTCCCCATTCAAACATTTGAGGTGGATGGGGGATCCGGGTGTGGGTTTATAAGTAAAGAGCATGTTTAACATATATTGGTTGGCTTATTTTATTTAACCATGTATATACACATTTGTAGATACACCATGGAGACACTGTCAGTCTAGTGGTCCCTATGGTTTATGTCTGTTTTTGTCCTGTATTTGTCAAATAAAGTATTTTTTTAGGTTTTGAATCTTGTGTGTGGTGTTGGTGGCCATTTATAGTCCCACTTGCATTGTATTTCTTTTCTAACGTCTATCAGGGATGAGACCACCACACGTAAGTTGTTTGATCCACTGAGAGCCCCTTTCTATTATATACCTCTGTTTGGATAGATCATTAAAAGAAACGTACACCAAAATCAATCTGATGTTATGGCAACACAGGCGCTTCCAATAATTACATAGTTAGTCAGGTTGAAAAAAAAAAGACACAAGTCCATCAAGTTCAGCCAAAAAATAAATAATTACATTATATATATATATATATATATATATATATATATATATATATATATATATATATATATATATATATATATATATATATATATATATATATATATAATTCAATACAATCAAATATACACAAACCTATTCCCACAGTTGATCCAGAGGAAGGCAAAAAAAAAAAAAAAAAAAAAAACAGCAAAGCATGCTCCAATTTTCTACGGCAGGGGAAAATATTCATTCCTGATCCCCCGAGAGGCAATCGAATTTTCCCTGGATCAACTTTACCTATAAAATGTTAGTACCCCGTTATATTCTGTACATTTAGGAAAGAATTCAGGCCTTTTTTAAAGCAATAGACTGTGCTTTCCAGAATCACCTCTGGAGGGAGTCTATTCCACATTTTTACAGCTCTTACAGTGAAGAAACCTTTCCATATTTAGAGGTGAAATACTCTGCCATACCATGCCAATACTCTGCCAATACTCGGTGATACCCAGCCATACTCTGCAACACCCAGCCAATATTACAGTGGGGGAGATGTCCATTACAGTGGGGGAGATGGCATGGATATTACAGTGGGGGAGATTGTGGATATTACAGTGGGGACTATATGGTGGTGGAATTTTAACAAGTTTTTGCAAATTCAATTATTATTTGCTGATCCGAAAAATTATCCGATCCATGAGTTTTTTGATCCGTTGCATCCCTACTGATGGGTACATTGCAGGAGACAACGCTGATGGGGATATTGCTGGAGACACTGCTGATGGGGACACCACTGATGGGGACACTGATGGAGAAATTGCTGGAGACACACCGCTGATGGGGATATTGCTGGAGACACACCGCTGATGGAGATATTGCTGGAGACACACCGCTGATGGGGATATTGCTGGAGACACACCGCTGATGGGGATATTGCTGGAGACACTGCTGATGGGGACACCCAAGATGGGGATATGTATTTTATACATAACTGATTTTTTTTTTTTTTGGCCCCCGAATACTTGTAAAATCTACAATGTGGACCTTAAAAGTTTGGAGACCCCTGCCTTAGACCATTCAGAATAATGCCCTGTACACACGGTCGGACATTCTGACAACAAAATCTGTCGGATTTTGGCCCAAACTTGTCTTGCATACACACGGTCGCACAAAGTTGTTGGAAAATCCGATCGTTCAGAATGCGGTGACGTAGAACACGTACGACGGGACTATAAATGGGCCAGTAGCCAATAGCTTTTGTCTGGTAATTTATTCTGAGCATGCGTGGCACTTTGTCCGTTGGAATTGTCTACACACGATCGGAATTTAAACGATCGGATTTTGTTATCGGAAAATTTTAGATCCTGCTCTCAAACTTTGTGTGTCGGAAATTCCGATGGAAAAAGTCTGATGGAGCCCACACACGATCGGATTTTGCGACAACATGTTCCGATCGCACATTTTCACTCGGAAAGTGTGTACAGGGCATAAGAGTCATAAACCACTACTCTCTGAATTCTGTTTTTTAGCCAGTTTTCTATCCATTTACAAATTGATCGTTTCAAGCCTGTAGACTTTACCTTGCACATGAGCCATGTGTGGGGAACTGTGTCAAATTGTTTTGCAAAGTCCAGGTATACCACATCCACATCCATCCCTCTGTCCAAGGTTTTACATGCCTCCTCATAAAAAGAAATCAGGCTACAGAAGTTAAACTAACAGGTCTATAGTTCCTTGGTAAAGATTTTGATCCATTTTTAAATAGGGGCACCACATTGGCCCTGCGCCAATACAGTGCTACCATTTCAGTTATTAACGAGTCCCTAAAAATTAGAAACCATGGCCTTGAAATGACAGAGCTCAATTCTTTTAGGATCCGTGGGTGGATGACATCTGGTCCAGGTGGTTTATCCACCTTCATTCTGTCTAAATATATCTGGAGCATATCCTTTTTGAGCCATTATGGACATGAGCTCCCCCATGCTCCTTTGTATACACAAAGCTGAAAAAAGTATTTATTAAATTTGCCTTCTCTTTATCCCCAGTCACCCATTGTAGATTATTTTGTAAAGGGCCTACATGCTCAGACCTGACCTTTTTAATATTCATATATTTGAACAATTTTTTGGGGGTTTGTCCTACTATCTTTTGCAATCTGTCATTCGTTTTGAATTTTTGCATCCTTGATTTCCTTTTTACATATGCTGTTATATTCTTTGTAACATTTAAACGATGATAGCGTTCCTTCATTTTTATATTTTTTAAAAGCTTTTTTTTTATTATTATTTATAGCCCTTCTAACTTTGGCCGTGACCCACATAGGTTTTATTTTTAGCCTTTTACACTTATTGCCCATGGGAATATACTTTGCAGTAATTTTAAATACAGTCACTTTAAAGAATTCCCATTTCTGTTCTGTGTCTATTGATGCCAACATGCCTGAAACCTAAACATATTAGCATTGTAAACAATGTAAACATAGGTTGTAGTTACGGAAATTAATGTCTCAGCAGACAACAAACAAATTACACACAATTATTGTTTAACAAGATGCTCACACCCAGTTTAAGTGCCTATGGTGTGTCTCAAATTATAATTATATAAATAGACTTTGTGCAGTCTAAACTTTATGATTCAGGACAGTAAACCAACAATCCCAAAGTCAGAAAAGTAAAAGGCCTGCTCAAGAGCAGACACTACAAGGTACCCAACTCTACATTATTAGCTAAAAAACAATTGATTACTGTCCATGATTGAGTTTTTTCCTTTAATTTGCACAAACATCCACATTTTCAGGATAAGCATTCAGGGTATGTCCCCCTCTTTAAGGTCCAATCAGTACTAAATACTGCTTGGACATTGAAGAAAAGGGTACACCCCAAAAGCTTATCCTGAAAATTTGGATTTTAGTGCAAAAAAACAAAAAAAACAAGAAAAACAGTATCACGGACAGTGATCGGTTGGTTTTTGTTACAGGTGTACCAATACGGCTACAATCACCTCAATTATTCAGAAAAGCCGTTTCTTGGCACACCTGACTTTGGGACTAAAAGTGACCATACACCCTCGAATTTTGGGCATTTCCATCTGAATTGCTTGAAATCCATTTCCTAGGTGGCTTGTTGGCACCGCTCAGCTCAACAAAGTAAATTTTTAAATCAACTTTTGTTGAAGGAACAGGGCAGAAAATTCTCACGTGAATACAATAGCTGGCACTGCAGATTTGTGCACCCACACGGTTTAGCATGGTAGAGGGGAGTCATGTGATTTATGTCCAGCCCATGGGGCTAAATCAGAGAAATCTTAACATGTATGGCAAGCTGAAGAACCATTAACCTGATCCCCACCCCTTTCAACTTAAAATGTCTAAAGGGCAGATAGATACTTGAAATTTGTGCAAAATGGCTTACCTGGATTGACGTCTCACCAACTTGAAACGTCAGCCTATCCTTTTGACACCCTCTCAAATCTTGGATTTGGAGTCCTTGGTCATGGGTTCTCCTGTCTCTTTCTGTCCTTTTTTTTTCCTTCCTTCTCCATCCCCTTTCTAGATCTGCCAAGTGCTAGCTTGACTGTTAGTCAACCCAGTACGTTAATATTACAGGTACTTCTATAGCCCCATTAATTTATGCAGCGTGTCACATATATATTGTACATTTATATTAGTCTCTGCCCTCAAGGAACTTGCAATCTAAGGTCCCTAACTCACATTCATACATATACAAACTAGGACCAATTTAGACAGTTAATTAACCTACCAGCATTTCTTTACGTCTAGGGTTATATGCTTTACGTCCCGACTGACTCCTGATCAGCGTCCTCAGGCAATGGCAGTGTGTACCTGGTTTTAGTCCAATTTGTCATTGCTAGTTTGTTTCCTCACCTTCCTTAAGCCTGAACAATGCTGTTTAGTGTACGATGATGGGGTGTAACCCTCGCCTACCTTGAAAGACTGATTGACTGTCTTTTGTTCCAGATTGCTGCATTTATACAATGTGTAATTGAGGGGTTTTCTTTATGTCAACTTTTGTAATCCGTTATGATATCTGGTGGATCTGTTTTTCCATCAGAAAATGCCAATAAATCTTACAGTTTCAATATGGGCTCCCTCAAGGGGGTAACTATAGCCATAGCAGACACTGTAACTGCTGTGGGGCTCAAAAGTCTGGTCACACAGCAGGTAGCAATAGCAGATCATTTTGAATAAAATGACTGTATATAGTTTGGAAATCTCTAGGGCCTGTGCCGACAGGCTTTTGTATAAGGAGAGAAGTCATTCTGATGCAAACAAGTCTATGGGAACATAAAATGCAGGTCAGAAGGAGGTGCCTGCAAATGTCAATGAATGCTGAAAAAACTCAGAAGCATCTCAAATGGATGCCAAAACTCATTTGCAAAGCCTGTAGACACTGGCAGTGGAAAAAACTACCTTTGAGATGAAAGTTACAGAGGTATGAAAACCCTATCAGACATACCAGTAGTTACAGCCTAGAGCCCTATCAGAAGAGTCAGGGATGAATTTTGAAACAGAAAAAAGTAAAGTCCTCAGTTTAAAAAACAAAAAACAAACTAAACTTTTTTTTCTTTTACAAGGGAAGGTAATAGAAGGTGCACTGTCATGCCTGCTTTTAAAGATGGTTAAAAAGTTTTTTTAAGCCACATGTACATATTTGTACAATGAGTGCTGTCTCTTAATGCAGTGTGCCCCTGTATGTGTGATTTAAAAAAAAAAAAAAAAAAAAAAAAGACGATCATACCTAATTTCTGAGTGCTGATTATCACTCACATGACCGGCTGGCTATCTCCGATCCTAATCTGACGTAACACACACAGGGGCACACTGCATTAAAAAACAGCACTGATAGTATAAATATGTACGTTATTCCAACAGCAGAAAGGGGGGTGGGCGCTGTTACTAGCTCACAGGAAGACGGGAGAGCTGCGGAAGACGGAGGCACATAAGCTGACCACAGTGTCAGGGCTCAGCAGCCATGGGGATCCGTGGTCAGTTTACAGAGGGGAGGGTAGAAACTGCCAGGATCAGCCAGGTATTTCAGGTGATACGGGGGGCAAATTACCTTCCTTTTCCAATCTGAAGCCACTGTAATTTTCTGTTAAAATGCAATATGGCTAACCTGGAGGTGTTTTGTACAAAGAACTTCCCCCAGAAACACGATTTTCTGCTTGTGTGATTAGCTCACCGATTTTCACAAAAGTCTACACTAAGATACAAGTCAGATTTTTGGCATCCCCTGCAACAAAAATTGTATTCTTGGTGAGATACTCCGAATAGAAAATCACGGCTAAAGGTATGCAGGCCCAGCAGCTTTCCTCATTACAGCTCTACAGCTGCTGCAGCTCATTGATAATTATGAAACTACTCCCATTAGACTCACTCGGCACAGAGTTACAGACAGTGACTTCTTAGAATAACAAAAAGGCAGGAACCTGCAACAAAGTTTGTTAAAATCCTTGCATAGATCACCCAGAGGGGAATGTTTTTTTTCTCAACAAAAGATGAGTTACGTTTTAAAGACCAAAGGATTAACTGCGTATTTGGTCTGGGGGATGGAAACACACTTTTACCTACCTGATCCTCTAACTCCCTCGGCACACAGCCCTGCCCTATGCCATGCCAGTGAATGGTCCCTCGGCATCCTCACGTCCAATGCTGGGCTACGAGCCCTGCATCAGTATCAATGCAGACCTTAGAACAACCGCTAGAGAATAGGGGAAAAAAGGCTGCAGTGATTAGTCTAGCAGCATGGAGCTGTGGTCCCTCTAGAAACAATAAACCCTTTGCAGTGCAGGCACAGCCCCGCTGCAAGATAGGACTTTGTTTTTCTAAGGTTCAGATTTTAAGTGCATCTCTAGGCATTTATTTATTTTTTTTATACAGTTCATACACACACACACACACACACACACACACACACACACACACCTGTTTTTAACCCTTTTCTACTCTATCCAAAACAAAAATGTTTTGGCTGTAGATACACTTTTAAGTATACCACTTTCAATGCGGTCTTTAAAGCTGCATGAAAAGATCTTTTCCCAGCTGGTATATTCTGAAATGTTTCTCCTATTGCCTATTAGCTATGAAAAAGGCTAGAAAAAAAAAACAAGATTCATCTTCCACAGACATCAAAAATGGTTCAAGGTTTGTAAATTTCTCCTGCAAACTCAACCCAGCATAGATCACTCATACCTTCAGGTAAGCAAAGTCCTTTTAAGCCCCGTACACACGAGCGGACTTTTCAACATCCAAAGTCCGTCAGACCGAGTCCGTCAGACTATCCGATCGTGTGTGGGCTGCAACGGACTTTAGCTTCACAAAAGTCTGACGGACTTTAGAAATGAAGCATGCTTCAAATTTTCCCGACGGAACTCCGCTGGACCCGGTCCCCTTCGAAAAATCCGCTCGTGTGTATGCTACTCCGACGGACTAAAACTGACGCTAGGGCAGCTATTGGCTACTGGCTATGAACTTCCTTATTCGAGTCGGGTCGTACGTCATCACGTTCGAATCCGTCGGAGTTTAGTGTGATCGTGTGTGGCCAAGTCCGTTCGGCCGAAAAGTCTGTCAGAACTCCGGCGGAACTCCGGCGGAACTCCTTTGGAAGTCTGTCGGACATAAGTCCTCTCGTGTGTACGGGGCTTTAGAGTTCCAAAAGTTTGTGGCCCCTTGCCCACAAGGAGGTAATGAAAAAGGCATGAAGACACCTATGATATACGGTACATCCTTATCTAGCAGTCTAGAAGCTAGCCACAGTCAACAAGCTGTTTTGGAAAGTAACCAAAATTAAATGTGTATCTTAGGTTAAAATGACCCATCAGAGAAGAGATGAACATACATACAAGTACACACAATTATGTATTGTTCCCAAAGAACTTTTTTGTAAATGTTTCTATTTCAATACTCTTCTAAAAAACATAATAGTATCAAAGCTTCCTATACAATGCATTAGGTGCAAAAAAAATAAAAATAAAAAAAAGTCTCCTTATTAAAAGGAGAAGTTTAGCCGAAGCCCTTTTGGCTATGCTTGGCCTATAGATCACAGGAATGCAGTTTGTTCTGCACTCCTGTGACCAGTTTTCAGCAGTTAGCAGGCTGAAGCCCCCTGTAGGCTAATGCCAGAGCTGGTCCAGGCTCTGAAAAGATCCTGACCATATGGTCAGGATCCACCCAGAACTCTGGACCAGCACCTGGCTCATCCTTTCAGCAATCCGAGAGCCTGAGCCAGCCCTTCTCTTCTGGTCTTCTGCTCAGAGTGAAGGGGGTAAAACTGAATGATCAGAGGTGTTTGATCGCTCAGTTCTTACTGCAGAGCCAGCGAGGGATCGATGCTGCAGCCACCTAGTTGAGTATAAATTTTAGTTTTCTACGTCTCTTAAGCTTATAATCAATTTTGTTAAAAATATTTAAAATTAGATGTCTTATGCTTGAAGAGAAATTCCTAAAACATATTGCTTTCAAATACAAATGTGATAATTCACAGCTTTTTGATTTCTACAAAAGAAAATTCAGATGTAAAGGGGTTTAAAAAAATAAAAAATAAAAAAATGCCAGAAATTGCAGCACTTTTAAAAATGTGCTGGCTTATAAGAGGTTAAGCCCCACAAGCTGTATGCCACCTTGTAGAGTCACCTCTAATTTATCATTTTATACTGAGCACCAGAAAGATCGCTGGAAGAAGCAAAGCACTAAGTGCAAATTGCAGTACTAACAGCAAGCAACCAAAATTCATCTTGCATTGGTCTGGCTTCAGAAGGGTGAATTCTGACTGGTTGTTATGGTGACTGCATATTGCATTTGTTTCTTTGCTCCTTGCATGGTGTCCTGAAAAACCCCTCTTAATTCTAAAAACATGTCTCGGGTCTGGAGAGGATAACATAACAATAAAAACGTCTTTTCTCTTTTTAGTGAAATCAGTCTATTTTCAGACATGTAAACACAATATTTGGTTTATCAAGTCTTGGCAGACGACTTTAAAGCTGACTAATAATTAACTCATTGAAAAAAAGCCAAGTCGAGGTGTGCATGGCTGCTTGCTTAGCTGTCAGCTCTGTTGTCATAGGAGAGAATTGCGACACCAACTGTGCTGAGTAGCCTTCTACGCCCCCGAGTCTCCCGAAAGGACAATATAGGCTTTGGGAACAGAATGTTCTCATGGGGATAAAAGCATTTTAGATTTAAACCTTAGAAATGTGGCAGTGCACCAATAACACCTTGCTCTACAATGCTTATTTAGATTACAACCTCTTGCGTCAAAACACCAGTTCAACTGCTTTCAATAGAATGGGCTTGTTTGTTCAAACAGCAATTATCAGAAAGAGAACGGGCAAGAGTATGCTTTTAATAATATTCACATATTATGACAAAGACTGAGCTTCGCTAATATTTTACAATCTGCTTTTTATTTAATATTTGCCAAAATTCCTTGTTCATGCTGAGCTCATAAGTTTTTGTTTTTCGAAACCGGATGATGTCATAGGTGTGATTTTGCACTTTCTGTACATAATTTAACGTAAGAGACAAGACATGCAGCACATCTGGAGGACAGCAATACCAGCCTGCTTTGTCAGTGCAAATAGGTCATAAGAGTACTGCTCTATTACCAAGAAAAACAATAAAATGGTTCTTTAGATGAATGATATATAACCTGGAAGATTGGGTCACAGGATCAGTTCATCCTCCATTGACTATAGCAAATGACTTGAGGCATACTGTATGTGATCTTTACTCATATACGTAAAAAGCATGTGTATGGTCAGAGATTTAGACAAACCAAACTATGTTGAATTAAACATGCGAGTGCCTTGAATTTATCACTATTTGCTAATGTACATATTCACACACACACACACACATACACATATATATATATATATATATATATATATATATATATATATATATATATATATATATATATATATATATATATATGTAACGCCAACGCTTCCCAGCCTCCCAACCCAATCTAAACCTGAACTCTCTGGATAAGGGTTTCTCAACCAGGGTTCCTTCAGAGTTTGCCAGGGGTCCTTGAGCAATTAGCAATTTCTGTCTCTCAGATGGCATCCCAGTCTTAGTCCATAGGGTTCAATATTAAGTTGGCCCACATTTTGCAGCTATAACAGCTTTAACTCTTCTGGGAAGGCTGTCCACAAAGTGTAGGAGTGTCTCTATGGGAATGTTTGACCATTCTTCCAGACGTGCATTTGTGAGGTCAGGCACTGATGTGAATGAGAAGGCCTGGCTTGCAGTCTCGGCTCATCCCAAAGGTATTCTATCAGGTTGAGTTCAGGACTCTGCAGGTCTGACCTCAATGTATTTGGGTGGCAAAAATATGAATGCAATCAACACACTGGGGGGAGAACCTCTGGGGGAATATAGGATGGAAAAGGACCTGGGGGTCCTAGTAGATGATAGGCTCAGCAATGGCATGCAATGCCAAGCTGCTGCTAACAAAGCAAACAGAATATTGGCATGCATTAAAAAGGAGATCAACTCCAGAGATAAAGCGATAATTCTCCCGCTCTACAAGACTCTGGTCCGGCCGCACCTAGAGTATGCTGTCCAGTTGCATCAGTCCTCAAAAAGGATGTACTGGAAATGGAGCGAGTACAAAGAAGGCAACAAAGCTAATAAAGGGTCTGGTGGATATTAGTTATGAGGAAAGGTTGCAAGCACTGAACTTATTCTCTTTGGAGAAGAGGCAGTTGATTGACGGGATATGATTTCAATATACAAATACCATACTGGTGACCCCACAATAGGAATAAAACTTTTTTTGCAGAAGGGAGTTTAACAAGACTCACGGCCACTCATCAAAATTAGAAGAAAATAGGTTTAACCTTAAATTACGTAGCGGAATCTTTACTGTAAGAGCGGCAAGGATGTGGAATTCCCTTCCACGGGCAGTGGTCTCAGCGGGGGGCATTTATAGTTTCAAGAAACTATTAGAGAAGCACCTGAACGACCACAACATACAGGGTATACAATGTAATACTGACATATAATCACACACATAGGTTGGACTTGATAGACTTGTCTTTTTCCAACCTAACAAACAATTTAACTATGGTTTTGACAGGTACCAGTCCCCCACTTCTGGCTGAGTTTGCTGCGGCAAATTCAGCTGCAAGTTCAACCCCCCCTCCTCCTTCCCCCGGAGCTGGCCTGTTCACAGAGCGCATGCGCAGTAGGGAACCGGCACGGAAGCCTTGTGGTTTACCATAGTGGAGATGGCGGCAGCAGGTGCACACAACAGCCAAATGAAACATCAGCTCGGGTGAGGACACCGCTGTATTCCTGGACAGGTATGTGTCCTAATATTAAAAGTCAGCAGCTACAGTATTTGTAGCGAAAGTCATAAAATCAAGCGCATGGAGTGTATGCAAACGATAGTTCAGGCAAACATACAGCAATAACTGCTGAGATGGTAAATACAGTCTCTGAAGCCGGGGCATAAGTTGTGAAGCATTGTGGGGCTGCTATCATCAGAGTTGAGCCAGCTCTGTGAGACAAGAAGTAGCACCACCTAAGTGCAGTATCACAAGGGGGTTTATTGGAACAGCGGTTAAAAACACTTACACAATGTAAAAACAAAACAAGCGTATGGTGTGATGGCTCGTCCGCCAAAAGTCCTCATTCCTGCATGGTCCGCCTGAGAAGAAATGGAAGAGGAATGGACGGTCTTGCGATGCGCAGGAAGTCCACGGCAACAAGCATGGAATGCTGCGACAGGGTATTTGTAGCGGCTGACTTTTAATTTTTTCTGAAGGAGCCTGGAGTTCCTCTTTAAACTCAGTCTTTCCAAAACGGAGTTTAATATTTCTCCTCAGGGAAGCCTATCCTGCTTCCACCTAATCAGCTGTACTTCTACTATACAGGCCTCAATGGGCAAGGTAACAGTGTCTCTTTATACACATAGGTTGCATAAAGAATAAAATGCATCTGTAACAACTAAACTTACCAAAGTCAAGCCTGTCTTTTTGGTTTCTCTGAAGTAGTCCCAGCAGCAAGTCAGACAGATATGGAGACGTTTCCCCAGGAACACTGTAAGATGTCATACAAACATAATCTGAGTAAGTGTCCAAAGCACAAAGTTTGCTTAGCATGAAGGTGCAAGCACAAAGTTGGTTCATAAAAATAGCAAAAACCACAATGAATGTAAAAACACCCTAATAGATATGCTGCGACACATACAGGGCTCATATTTTGGTACCCGAGGGCAATAATATCATTGCAGAAAATTCACTATTACATTAGAACAACACCTGGTGCACAACTATAGCCCACAATACATAGGACCTATAAAAAAAAAAAAAGTGTGGCTATTAAAAATTACCTTGGAACAAGGTTCTTATTCTTCTCATAGAACAATCGCAGATCCTGGGGACTATTTGCCTGTTAGGGAAAAAAAAAAAAAAACGCTGAAGGAAAGTTTTGTAAACTAGCTATTAGGGCTGCAAGTAACGATTATTTTCATAATCGATTATTTGGCCGATTATTGTTTCGATTAATCGGTTAATAACCTTAAAAAAAACAAGTGGGTCAAATTGACGTTCATTTTTAACCACAGTGACGGGAAAATTTGGAAAGAATAGAAAACTTCTTAGTCAAAAGAATTTTCAGACAATGTATGTGGTTTTCGTTCAAAAATTACATTCATTTCAAAAACAGAATGTTAAAAACAAGTGAAAATTCTTTCATTCAGCGAATGTACAAAGATTTTTTGTCTGAATATTCTCATCTGAAAAATTGATCTGTGTGGCCAGAATAAGGCTCGGTACACACCTATGCAGTTTGCTTTTGATCTTTTTTTTTTGTGGGCAGATACAAAAACACAAATTGCTGCAAAAACGCATTACATGCTTTTCTGCAGCTTCTCCATTGAAGTATATTGAATCAAAGAAGCACCATTTTGCGTTTAAAAGTCCCTGACCCTTTCAGATGTGAATATGTCCCATAGGAAACCATGTAAATGAACTGTAGTGCATTTCTGCAAAAAGCCCCAATAAACACATAGATGTGAACCAGGCCTAAGACGTTTAGTAACATAATGGGGTTAAAAAAACTAAAATTATACCTTTATAGTAGAAAAAAAAGCAGATAATCACTACTGTAAGGGGTTCATTTTTTTTTACTGTAGAACAGTAAAAGTAATATTTACAGTAGTGATTATTTGCTCTTTTTTGTACTATAAAGGGCTCATTTTAGTTTTTTTTTAACATCATGTTACTGGCCGATTAATCGATTATGAAAATAGTAATCGATTAATTTCATAATCGATTAGTTGTTTCAGCCCTACTAGCTATATACTTAGCAAATCTCTTGACCAACAGATACAAGTAATGCTATGATTGGGTAACTACACCTTAAGTTTGCACTAAGTTTGGAGGACACCGAAGCTCATATCTTCTGACAACATGTGTACTGTGAATAGAGTGAGGGGGGAAAAGTATTTGATCCCCTGCTGATTTTGCCCACTGGTAAAGAAATGATCAGTCTATAATTTTAATGGTAGGTTTATTTTAACAGCGAGAGACAGAATAACAAAAATATCCAGAAAAATTCATTTAAAAAAAGTTATAAATTGATTTGCATTTTAACCACTTAATGACTGGAAGGTTTTAACCCCTTTATGATCAGGCCATTTTTGTTATACGGCACTGTGTAACTTTAACTGACAATTATGCAGGCATGCATCGCTGTACTCAAATAAAATTGATGTCCTTTTTTTTCTCCCACAAATAGAGCTTTCTTTTGGTGGTATTTGATCACCTCAGCGGTTTTAATTTTTTGGGCTATAAACAAAAAAAAGAGCGGCAATTTTGAAAAAAATAAATTTATACATACACACACATTTTATATACCGTATATACTCGAGTATAGGCCGACCCGAATATAAGCCGAGGCCCCCAATTTACCCCCAAAAAAACTGGCAAACTTATTGACTCGTGTATAAGCCGAGGGTGAGACATGCCTGTCCATCCCTGTGTGTGTGTCCGTCCATCCCTGTGTGTCCGTCCATCCCTGTGTGTCCGTCCATCCCTGTGTGTCCGTCCATCCATCCCTGTGTGTGTGTGTGTCCATCCATCCATCCATCCCTGTGTGTGTGTGTGTCCATCCATCCATCCATCCCTGTGTGTGTGTGTGTCCATCCATCCATCCATCCCTGTGTGTGTGTGTCTCCATCCATCCATCCATCCATCCCTGTGTGTGTGTGTCTCCATCCATCCATCCCTGTGTGTGTGTGTCTCCATCCATCCATCCATCCCTGTGTGTGTGTGTATCCATCCATCCCTGTGTGTGTGTGTCTCCATCCATCCATCCCTGTGTGTGTGTGTCCGTGTGTGTGTGTGTGTGTGTGTGTGTGTGTGTGTGTGTGTGTGTGTGTGTGTGTGTGTGTGTCCAGCCTACCTGTGTCCCGAGCCTGTGTCCCGAGCCTCCGTCCCGTGCCTTGCCTCCTTGCCTCCGTCCCGTGCCGTGCCTTGCCTCCTTGCCTCCGTCCCGTGCCGTGCCTTGCCTCCTTGCCTCCGTCCCGTGTCGTGCCTTGCCTCCGTCCCGTCCCGTGCCGTGCCTTGCCTTGCCTCCGTCCCGTGCCTTGCCAGGATCGCCGCTCTTCGTCGGCGCCTCGGCGGCCATTCTAAAATTCAAAAGCCGCGCCTCCGCCTTCGCCTGTGATAGGCGGAACACTGAATTTCCCAGCAGCCTGTGTTCCGCCTATCACGGACATCGTCTCATCCTCGTCCGTAGTACGAGGATGAGACGATGTCCGTGATAGGCGGAACACAGGCTGCTGGGAAATTCAGTGTTCCGCCTATCACAGGCGAAGGCGGAGGCGGAGGCGCGGCGTTTGAAGGGTAGAATGTCCGCTGTCTGTCTGCTCGACACGCTGATCGGGCAGGCAGACAGCGATGACTCGAGTATAAGCCGAGGGGGGCACTTTCAGCCTCAAAAAAGAGGCTGAAAATCTCGGCTTATACTCGAGTATATACGGTATATATATAACACATTTTTAAACTATTCATCAGTTTAGGTCAATGTGTATATTCTGCTACATATGTTTGGTTAAAGAAAAAAAAAAATCACAATGACTGATTGTGCAAAAATTATAGTGCCTAAGAAAAAAAAGGGAATAAATTTATGCTTTTTTTTTTTTTTTTTTTAAACTAGTAATGGCCGCAATCAGCAATTTTTAGCTTGACTGCAACATTGCAGCAGACAGATTGGACACTTTTTTGGAACCCGTGACATTATTACAGTGATCAGAGCTAAAAATATCTACTGGTCACTGTATAAATGACACTGGCAGAAAAGGGGTTAACACTAGAGGGCGATGAAGGGCTTCAGTGTATCCTAGGGAGGTGTTTCTAACTTTGGGGGGAGTGGACTGATTGGGAGTACAGAGAGATCGCTGTTCCCGATCACTAGGAACAGACGATCTCACGGTACTTCCCTGTCAGATCTGCTTTGTTTACATTGGCAGATCCCTATTCTGCCTCTCTGAGGAGCGATCGAGGATGGCTGTGCAGCGGGTGTGCATGGCCACAGTATCTCATGCATGAAACGAGATACGGGTACATCCTTTTGTGTACCTCATCAAAGGGACGATGGATAGGCCATGTACCGTCAAATCTTGGGTGAGAACCTCTTTCCCTCAGCCAGGGCATTGAAAATGGGTCGTGGATGTGTATTCCAGCATGACAATGACCCAAAACACACAGCCAAGGCAACAAAGGAGTGGCTTAAGAAGAAGCACAGAGGTCCTGGAGTTGCCTAGCCAGTCTCCAGACCTTAATCCCATAGAAAATATGTGGAGGGACCTGAAAGTTCAAGTTACCAAATGTCAGCCTCGAATCCTTAATGACTTAGAGAGGATTTGCAAAGAGGAGTAGGACAAAATCCCTCCTGAGATGTGTGCAAACCTGGTGACCAACTACAAGAAATTTCTGACTTCAGGTTTTGCCACCAAGTACTAAGTCATGTTTTTCGAAGGGATCAAATTACTTATTTCACTCACAAAATACACTCACTCATTAAAATGCAAATCAATGTATATTGAAATGCATGTTCAAATGCGTTTTTCTGGATATTTTTTGTTATTTTGTCTCTCACTGTTAAAATAAACCTACCATTAAAATTATAGACTGATCATTTCTTTGTCAGTGGGTAAACTTACAAAATCAGCAGGGGATCAAATACTTTTCTCTCTCACTGTAGATTGTTCACTAAGCAGAGTTCAGGGGATGCCAAAGCTCACCTCTATTGATTATGTGTGTGCAATCAAAGGATTCTTCTCCAAACATAGAAATGTGAATTACATGGAAAGCTGTATATGAATTCCAGCATAAGTATCCCCCATATACGCACACACACACAACCTTACATCCTACGTGATTTTGGTTTATTACACTGCACTGGCCGGGAAATCAGTTCTGCATTTCCATAAAGAAAAGCTGGTGGATACTGCAATTTTTGACAGCACACCTAATGAAAGTGTACATTCCACAGTACTGACCAGCTACAGCATAACTCTAAATTAACATGCATGTGGCAAAGCTTCCTCCATCAATAGATACTATCATGGGGAGGAGAGGTGTGGAATCTGACAAAAACTAGTGAATACAACATTTTAAAAAAATGGAACGCTATGATCACACAGTGTGTCCCTATTCCATCATTTGCACATCCTATGTAGTCATACATCTCACTTATTGGGGTGTGGGTGTGTGTGTATATATATATATATATATATATATATATATATATATATATATATATATACACACACACACACACACACACACACACACACACACATATATATATATATATATATATATATATATATATATATATATATACACACACCTGATCAAACACTGTGATATAAAAAATGTACACCTATATTAAAAAAAAAAAGAAAAAAGGCCTTCTGTACGACATGGCTTGGGTAAATGTGTAAGCTGCATGTATTTGTAAGCTCTTGTCTCTTTCATGCCAACATATTTATATTTAAGCCCTATGCATCTCGCATAAAAAAAAATCCCACCACCAAACATTTAAAAGAGATTTATCTACTTGAGCCATACCGGATTAATTTTTGCAACAAAGAACAACAAAGAACCCACACAATTTCCTGCAATAAACAGTGACCAGTACAGGAAGTAAACAAGACAGTAAATGTAAATGCACAAGAGATGGTTACCTGGAATGGTGGCTTGCCAACTAGGCACTGATAAATGACGGTTCCTATGCTCCAAAGATCTGCTTTTGCATCATAGTGTTGTGACATGATAACCTCTGGAGCCTGAAAAGCCAAACAGATCACCGTGTTTGTAATCAAACAGAACTACAGCCCACATAGGGCATCATGTCTAAACAGTCCACAATCAGTACAATGTGGATTACAGATAGCTTCTCGAAAAACATCTATATTTTGATTTAAAGTAGTTGTGAAGTTCAGTAAATACAAATTTCAATACATAAATATATGCTTTTTATAAATCTTTTTTTTTTTTTTTAATTTGCCAATTATTTGCTCTATGAATGGAGGAACTAGGCAGAAAGGGTAGGCATAGTTGGGCTCTCTTAAAGGCCTTTGACAGCCTCTTAATTCTATTATCCATCCTCCAGTGGTGGGGGGCTGAGGTCATTAGCCCACCTCTCCATCTTAGCCAATCAGAGGAAGCTTTGTATTAATTCATAGAATACAAAGCTGCCTATGAATGGTTGAGTGCTTCTCATCCGGTCTCAGTTTTGTTCTGTGTGTAATACAGGAATTCTCTGTCTCACAGCCAGAATCCAGCACCCAGCTGAAGCTACATACTGTATATACAGATCTGAGAGCAGCCGTGGCAGTTAGTGAAGGAAATAGTTTGTTTAGACCAGCTTGGCCCAAACAAAGTGTTTAAAATGACAGGAAACAGACATCAGTTTTAAAGAAGAAGCATCAGCACAAGAAACACATCCTAATGACTAAGTTGGGCCCCATGTGCTGATATTTGTTTTATTTTGTCCGCACTTAGGCTTTAACGTCCAACTCAAGCCAAAACTGTTTGGGATACAGTGGTGAAGAATTCAAAATCTCTGGTTAGGCATTTATTTCTGTCTGTAAACCCACAGGAGATTGGTGCCCCAACAGAAAATTTCTTCCTTATGCTATACAAAATGAAATAAAATGTTTGGTCTGGTGCTGGTTTTTAAATCTATATCATCAGAAATATGTTCATATATAGTGCTACATTGTGTGCAGTCAAACTACCCATTTAGTAAAAGTGTGTTCTTTCACTGAGAAAGTTGTTGAGTGGAATGATCATATAGTTATATGGCTAGCATTGTAAGCAGTGTAGACGGTTTATCATGAAACAGTTTGCAAAAACTGAAACCAGTTTTGAAAAGCAAAGCTGATCCTCTCCTCCACTGGACCAGTTGGAGCCTCTCCAACATCATCATTTACAATGCAGAACTAGTGGTCCTGCATTGTAATGGTGGACAGTGAGGGCCTGCCCGTATACAGGAGCTCTGGAGAGCACAGACTGCTGGAAGAGTGAGGAAAATGGTTGCTGCTTATTCTTTACCCCCTAGACAAAATGAGCCTTTAACCCTTGCAGTGCAGTGGAGGGTTACTGCCTCATTTTTTTACAGCCGACTGGAGTCTGGCCTTTAGGCATCTGTTGTGATGTGTATACTGGGAGGAAGAAAATTCCTGAATCAGGAAGGACTCAAATATATACAGCAAAGCAGAACTTGTGAAATATGCATGTGATCATTGGATACATAGCACGAACTATGCATAGCTGCAGTGGTCAAAGAACCATATGAAAGCATGCAACACAGGACTTCTAATGCCGCATACACACGACCAGACTAGGTCCGATGGACTCAGTCCATTCAACAATCTGATCATGTGGGCTAATCCAATCATATTTCATTTTAAAAATCCGATGGACCTAGAAATAGAACATGTTTCAAATCTGTCCGACGGACTCAATTCCTATCTGGAAAATCGTTTGTCTGTATGCTGGTCCGACGGACCAAATGACGCAAAGGAAGCTATTGGCTACTGGCTATTGAACTTCCTTTTTTAGTCCCGTCTTACGTCATCATGTTCAAAACGAACAGACTTTCGAAAGGACTTAGTCCGTTTGTGTGTGGCCAAGTTCATTCGGAAGTCCGTTGGAACACCGCTGAAAAGTCAGTCGGGAAGACCGTCGGACCTAGTCTGTCAGAAAGTCCAGTCACATGTACACGGCATTATACTGAATACCATCCATCGATGAAGAGCTTACCTACACTGGATAAAGGGAAAGTAAATAAACATGATATCTGTAGGAGACACTTCAGGAGAAATGGAAGGTAATCAAGATGCTGAAAGTAGGTGGATTGTAAATTGAGCAAAACACGACTGGCGACAACACTGTAAAGAACAGACGACAGTCTGCTGGAAAGTAAGTAACAATGATGAAATAACCAGGACACAAGTTATGGGTCAGGCTCCCTCCTGCTGATATTAGCTGGAGCGAGATGCTTAAAGAGTCTTCAGGTTAATTAAAGCTTTGAGAGGCTAAGATAAGACTGCAGTCCAGAAAAATTAACAGCAGGACAGCTGCAAAGAATAAAACAAAACTGAAAGAATAAATACAAAAACACTAACAAATTGAAGATTGATCTCTACCACTTCATAACAGACACGCTGGACCTACAGTTTATGGAAAGTTTGCTTGCCACGGACTGGCCAGAATGTGCATGTTAGGTGAAAAGGCCTTGGAGAATCTGGGATTTGTTTTGTTTTTTTAATTAGATTCCTTCCTGAATATGGTTCTCTTTAAGCCTACTATAATGTTTCATAACATTACACACACTATAGTGTCTTATTACACATATAAAGTGAGTGATTACCAGCCTGTGGAAAGGTTCTTATTTCCATGAATATAATCAGGATTCCTTATATTTAATTTCAATGGAAGATATTTTATAGATTGTAAGTTCTCACGAGCAAAGACATTCTTCCTTTATTTTTATTTTTTTAATCCCCCATCAGGGTACAGAGTCCAAAGGCTTCAAAGAGTCTTGGGTAGCCTTCAATTCTGTGTCCAGGTCCTACTGGAGACCTGCAAGTTGTGTAATGCTGAGTACACACAGACCAAAATGTCAGGAAACCATGGCCAGTAAAATAAAAACTGTCCGACATTCGGCATGTGTGTATGCGAGCCAGGCTGGCTTCTGTTGAACGAGCATGCTGGTAAACCAGCAGCCGACCAGCTCTTGATCAGTGCTCTCAGCCAATGTCTGAGAGCGTTGACCAGAATGTTTGCTTGGGGGCAAGGATGCAACAGCTCCTGTAGTACAGCATTTCCGACCAGAGCCGACAGTTTTTAAAAACACTATTACTGTGTACCAGGCTTAAGTGTGAATACTCAGTAGCAGCAAATTTGGAGAACTGGGAGAGCTGAGGGGACAAAATGAATCCAAGGGACTGAGGGAATCTGTAAGTCCCAGAGAAGAGAGCCCCCGGATGCCTGGCGATCCCCTATTGAGAGGCCAGGAAGGAAACTGTGCAGGAGGGTGCTGTAACTAAAGGCTGAGATAACCAGGAGAGCTAGGCAAGATTGTCTGAGAGACCACAGGATAACCAAGGTTGAAGGCTAAGCAGAGGCACTGCTGAGGAGAGAGCCAGGTGGCGCAGCATTTTTTTCTGTCATCCGATTTTGCTGGTGAAAATCTCCTGCGTGGGCAACTGTTTTGTAGACTTTATTTTAAGTTTGTTTAATAATCGTGGGCTAGCAAGCCTTACAAACCATAGTTTGGACTAGCATGGACTCAAATGTTTCTACAACTGAGCTGAATTCCCCAATATCACAATTTATAAATGCACACAAATTGAGCATGTAAACTGATAAAATATTATGATGTTTAAAATAGCATTTTAAAAACTGACCTCACAAGAGCAGGGGAAAGACAATTCCTTATATAAAACGTTTTAGATTCGCTAGAATGGCCATTTCACGTCACTGGAAGTCAGACTCTCCCCCATCGCTCTTGGAATGGGCCCAGGTTCTTAATGACATAATGGCAAAGGAGACGCTAGTAGCGGACGACAGTGTGCATCCTCACACAACTCGCACTACATGGACATGTTAGCGAGCATATACGCTTTCCAGGCTCTCCTCACTTAACCTCCATCCCCTCTGCATGTGTCATTAGGTGCTTCTCTTCTAACTTCCTAATCCCCCAACTTTCTCCTTCTCATTTGTGGAGCAACCCTTAGAAACCTTTCAGGCTGACTCTTACCATGTCTGGATATCACTTGGTTAACTGGAGGGCACCTTCTTGACCCCCATTTCTCCCCCTCCTATTATCGTTGTTAAAGGAGTTCCACCCAAAAATGGAACTTCCGCTGCCTGGATTCCTTCCCCCCTCAGGTGTCACATTTGGCATCTTTCAGGGGAAGGGGACAGCAGATACCTCTCTAATACAGGTATTTACTCCCACTTCCGGCATTTTGCTCGTATGAGGTTTTGGCCGGAGCTGTGCGGGTCTATCGGTGGAAGCGGAGCGTGAGACGGAGCAGGGAGGAGGCGGCAGGAGTACTAAAGGGAGCTGAAGAAGATCATTTTATACCTTACACCGCAAACACGGAAGCAACCAGCTGAAGCAGGACCAGTTTTTTTCTGTTTACTACACTGTGGCAAATACTGTGAAGGCGAAATACCGTTGTGTGGGGTGAATGGTTCCAGTGAGTGTATTTCTTATGGGGCACCTCTAAGAAGCACAGTTTTTTGAAGAGCACCTGTCACATACTTTTATTATTTTTATTAACTTTATGATATATGGACTTTGTGCACCAGCACTTACTCTAGTATCCACTAGAGGGTATCACGAGAAGGATATCAGTGTTTTGTGTTTGTTTATATGCTGGCACTGCGTTTCACATATGCATGATATTTATATTGATATTATCACATTAGAACCAAGATTTTTGCATATAATGATGGCACTATTTATTGTTTTTTTTTTTTTTTTGCACATTTGCATCACAGCAGTGTTGCACTAGAGCAGTGATGGCGAACCTTGGCACTCCAGATGTTTTGGAACTACATTTCCCATGATGCTCAACTACACTGCAGAGTGCAAGAGCATCATGGGAAATGTAGTTCCAAAACATCTGGGGTGCCAAGGTTCGCCATCACTGCACTAGAGTGTTACATTAGAACCCAGATCACTTGTGCATTAGGATTGCACATTATTGGTTTGAATCACTCTGAGATCATCCGCACAGTTATCACATTAGGATACAGGGATCTACCCGAATAGGTTTGTTTCACGGATTCTTCGCATGCCAGGGATGTGAGACATTTCACTCCAGAATAGCGCCATTTCTACCCTCTCACTTTTATTCATTCTATATTTCCACTCAGGTGGACACATTGGCAGAGGCAGCAGTTCTTTCTTATATTTCCAAATATATTTTTTACATTTAGCCATCAGGATTTGTATATGTATCCTATGTTTATATTACATTTGATCAGTGTTACATCCCTTTTCCTGTACAGCCTGCTTTTGTATGTTTAACCACTTGACCTCTGGAAGATTTACCCCCCTTCATGACCAGGCCATTTTTTGCAATACGGCACTGTTACACTTTAACTGACAATTGCAGTCATGCAACTCTGTACCCCCAAAAAATGTATGCAATCCCCCCCCCCCCCCGCGCACAAACAAGCTTTCTTTGGTGGTATTTGATCACCTCTGCATCAGAACCATGATCTGCCTTGTTTATATTTACTGCTGATTTACACACAATCGGCGGGTGCCAGAGAACATTAAGTCCCCTCTGGCGGGTGCCAGAGAACATTGAGTTCCCGGGACCCACAGACTGGCTTCTGCTATGAATTCTCATAGCAGAAGCACCCCGCCAGCGGAGTGCGTGCCCCCTGCAGGCGGAGGTCCAGAATCACGTGTGTATATATACATGTTATGCGATGCACAGCTGCCGCCCTGTAGCAGTAAAACTACTATAGTGTGAATGGCAAGTGGTTAACAGATTTTCGTAAATATTGCAATTACTGCAGACCATCTTCTGCAGCAGAGCTTCAACTGACTTAGGCAGAGGACTGCAGGATGGGGATGGGGATGGCGAGATGATAACTATTTATGTATTATATACTATCATTTACATATGGGCATGTTCTTTAAACCAACTCAATTTATTTTAACCACTATACTTTTTTACCAGGTTTAGGATTTTTTTTAAAACACAGGTCATGGTACATTACCTAATGGCATGTTAAGGTCAGTGTGAACTCTGTGTCCTTTCAAAACATGGTTCTAGGAATTCAGCAATCAATCCAGCATGTGAGCTAACTAGTGCTATCACATAAGTGGCAGGTCAATGTGACTCCAAAACAAAGCTCACACTATCTTCTCTCTGCATGCTATATATCTCATTCTTTTCCCTTCCCATCACAGCAGAAATTAATGCATTTTTAAAGTGTGAAAATATTTTTTTTTCACATTTATATGCAGACTAGGTTGTGCAGCAAATGTGCAACTGACAGGAGACAAGCTATAACCTAAAAGGCCCCAATAAATATTTTAATATTCATAAAAAGATTATGTTGCTGTAACTGCTCAGGCACACCCTGGAAGTATTAGAACCTTGTTCTAACCCTTGTGACTGACCCTTTTGCTGAACAAGTTTGTCTGCACGTAAATGTGAATCATACCCAATACTATCCATACAAATATTCACAATATTTTTCATAATGGTCAAATCAAGAAATAAAATGAAAACCTTACCATGTACATTGGAGAACCACATAATGTTGCTGCCATCATGTTACTCTGCAGATAACGAGCAAAGCCAAAGTCCGCTATGATAGGGACGAAAAGAAAAAGAAAAAGGTAACTAACATTCTAATACGTAAAGAGAGAAATAAAAAAAAGACATGGGTGGCAGCTCAGCTCAAGATTATCCTCACCTAGTAACAGACATATTAAAGTGGTTGTAAACCCTTACAACACACTTTGACCTACAGGTAAGCCTAGATTAAGGCTTACCTGTAGGTCCAAGAAATAGGAAGAAATAAGATATTTGCCAAAAGACAGGCACCGCTGTCTATGGCGCATGCCGTGCGAGCAGGCGCACTGAGCGCGGCACCCATCAACGGCGATATGCCGCGCGTGGCGGCCCCCGTGCGCATGCGCGGGAGTGACGTCATGCGGCTTCGCCGAATGACAGCGGCGTAGCGGCGAGACCCACCGAGAAGATGGATGCGCCGGACTACAGGGGACAGCGGTGACTTCGCTGGCTCCTGTGTCAGGTAAGTGACACATAATGGGCTACTATGCGATGCATAGTAGTCCATTATGCTTTACCTTTGCAGGGAATGAAAGAGGAAGTAAACCCATCAGGGTTTACTTCCTCTATAAGGGTCCATTTATATCTATGCATGTGTGGAGAGGTGTGCTTTTTTTTTTGTATTGTTTGGCAGGTGTACTGTCATGTATTTATATGCATTTACTTGCGCCAACACGGCTGACATGCACGTTCAATGTGTTTTTGAATTTAGAATTTGGGGTGGATAGGGTTAAAGTACATGTGAACCCTCATACATACAAGGCAAAATATATAAAAAAAAAAAATTATAAGCGATTACATGACCTCAGTTTTCATGTCCTCAGCTGCACAGGGGGCGCAGAAGGCAAGGAAATAGTAAAACACTGATCTTCCTAGTGAATGGCTGTGCATGGGGGGGGGGGTGTCAGTACAGGTTTTGGCCATTGGAGGACAGGCAGGCTGTGCTCCCAGCACAGCCAGAAATCTGTCGACTCTGGGATGGATATGCTTCTATGACTGGTGTGGTCAGTTTGAAGTAGGAAAGCAGAAGGACTGGCAAGAACACCAGGTATCCACCACAAAAAGGAAGAAATTTAAAGAGAACAGGATACTTTTTAACTTAAGTACATGGTACAACAGATCAGAAATATCAAATGTTGGGGTAATAAATACTTTAAAAGCCATTGACAAGGTTTGTTAGTTCCTGTTGCCGTTCACAGGCATTCTAATATACTGAAATGCTAAAAAAAAAAAAAAAAAAAAAAAAAAATGAATGTGATATTTTTAAGAATGCACTGCAGATGCAAAGTTGAGATGGGAACATTTTTTTTATTATGGAAGTTAAACACATGCAGTTTAGTGCATTCAAATGCAACAATTTAAATGGGCCATAAGGCATTCTAAAGTGTTGTTGTTTTTTTTCCCAACTACTACAAAAAGTACTCTATAATCTGTATTTGCAGCCCTTCAGAACATGGGGTTACTAATAGAAATAAAGGGCTATCTGTAATTACAATTTTTTTTAAGTAGAGAACATTCAGATGCAAAGCAGTCCCACTGGACAGTGTTGGAAAGGCTCCTGTGCATTGGAGAAAACCATGTATACACAGCTTGATACTGATTCCAAGGTATGATTTGTGGTAGAAGTATATATTCACACTTGAGACTACTGCACTCAGGCAATTTTAAGTGTTTTTTTTGTGTTTTAGGAGTGATGTTCCATATAGGAGTTTCTTGGGGTAGATTGCCTGTTTTTAGGCACACAGATTTTTTTTTATTGGTGTGCCTGCAAAAGGTGCATAACGTGCTTTTACACTTTCCAGGTCCTACCATTTACATATAAGGCTAGAATGGCCAAATCTGCATAAAAAAAAGCTTCTATTATTTTTAGAGTGACAGGTATCTGAACACTTAGCTATGAGCAGGCACAATTTAAAACAATGGGATTTTTAATGTTGACAGTTTTTTTTTTTTTTTAGATACCATAAGCTCACGTGTGAATGGTGCCTAGTAAATAAAGAGGGTGGGAGGGAAATCTGTACAGTGGTTTTCTATTAAAAAAAACAAAATAAATAATAAAAAAAAAAGCACACCAGTGTTCATTTAAACTTCTAACCTATAGTGGGTTTCAGGAAATTTTGGGATATGGAAACATCTGAGTAGATACCAAGTAGAGTTGGGAAAATGCTATTAAAACTATAAAATTATGATTATTTTAAAATCTATCGTCCATTTTTTATCCACCTCCAAATCTAATATCTTTATTATGTGCGCATAAGGTTGTGTCTACATCATTGTTTACCAATTTTAATCCGGATGCCACTAAAATTAAGCTTCTTCCGAGTGGCATAAGAGAGAAGAATATTCTGTGGCTTTAGGTCCCTGTGGATGATTCCCTTGCTGTGTAACACCTTCATGGCAGCTGCGATCTGTTGTAGAAAGACTCGAATGGTGTCTTCACTCAACGTTCCTTTAGCTGCATTAAAAAGAAATATTTATATTTTTAGGACTCTGCTCATCAGTAGCCTCCTGATAAATAATGTGCAATGGTTTCTACCGTCACAAAAAGGTACAATGAATATTCCATCCAGTGGTGAGAAGGTAATCCAGGCTGTAGGTGAACAGTGTGCATGCTAAATAACCCCTACTTTGACCTGGGTCCTTTCTCACCAGAGAGACACTTATAACTCTGACCATATTTTTTTATGTGTTGCATAAAAATTTAATTTAAGTCAGTCCTGCCTAGAAACTAGAAGTCTGAGAAGTCTAAGTGCAACAAAAGAAGCAACTCAAACATTAGGGGTTGGATTTTTAAGTGCATCTGCGGCCAATCTCGAGGCTACGGGTACTGGATTTTTAGACATATTTGCAGCTCGGTTTTGTCCAACTGTCACACCTATGCTGCTTCTAACAGCTTAAAGAGCAAATATGCTCATAATACAGGAACAAAAAGTCTAAAGGGTCCTTTTACATGGGCATGCTCTGTTCTGCGAACCAATCACCTTCTGAATTGGAGCAGAACAGGACAGATGTCACAATTGGGGAGATTTACTAAAACCAGAGAACACAGAATATGGTGCAGCTATACATAGTAACCAATCAACTTGTAGGTTGTCAAAGCTGAAATAAAAAAATAAAAATAAAAGAATTTTTAGTTAAGAGCTGACAGTTTACTATGCACCGCTGCACCGGCTTCAAAGCATCAGTTTTAGTAAATCTCCCACTTTGTGACATCCATGCCTGTTAACTTTTTTTTGTCCTCATTTTGAATGCAGACGTTTGTGGTCCCGTGTTGGATCTATGAGCTACCAGATATAAACAGACTATCAAGTTAAGGGCCAGAAAATTTGACTCAAAGTTAGGTAAATACCAGCAGACATACATTTGTTACTTGTATTGAGCTTTCAAACAAGTCCATCCGAATAACTGACAAGTGGACCTGCCTGAAAAGCATGCTTGAAAGGACCCTTAAAACATGGGAGGATCCAGGTACAGTACTGAGCAAAAGTTTTAGGCAGGTGTAAAAATGCTGTAAATTAAGAATGCTTTCAGAAATAGAAAATGTTAATAGTTTATTTTTATCTATTCACAAAATGGAAAATAAATGAACAGTTTTTGAAGGGACTCGGCAGGTAGGTTGTTCCAAACATCTTGGAGAACTAACCACAGATCTTCTGTGGATGTAGGCTGCCTCAAATCATTCCGTCTCTTCAGGAAATCCTAGACAGACTCAATGATGTTGAGATCAGGGCTTTGTGGAAGCCAAAGCATCACTTCCAGGACTCCTAGTTATTCTTTATGCTGAAGATAGTTGCTAATGACAGTGGCTGTATGTTTGGGGTCATCGTCCTGCTGCAGAATGTTGTCAATTATACGCCTCCCTGATTGTATGGCATGATTGAGAAGTATCTGCCCTAAACTTGCAAGGAACCTCCACCATGCTTCAACGTTGCCTGCAGACACTCATATTACTACTCTACAGCCCTTCAGCGAACAAACTGTCTTTTGCTACAGCCAAATATTTAAACATTTTGACTCATTAGTCCAGAACACCTGCTGCCATCTTTATGCACCCTAGTTCCTATGTTTTCATGCACAGAACATAGAAACAAGGCTAAGAGACTCAACTATGCACAAAATTATAGGAACGGAGGTGCAGAAATATACGCAGGTGTAAATGGGGACTAAAAGCAAACATAAAAACTGCAAAAACATGGTCCATTTTCAAAATTTTCAGCTGATATTGTAAATACCAACTAATGAAGAAACACAGGGATGGGCCACGGCTTTTCAATAAAAAACAATCCATGCTTTGGAACTTACAAAATGTACTCAATAACTAACCATGCATACTACAGGTAAGTGGATGTAATTTAATTTTTTTTTTTACTATAACAAAACACTGATGTAAACAGCAATAAGACCCCTTTCACACTGGGGCGTTTTTCAGGCGTTTTTCAAGCGCTTTAGCGTTAAAAAAAGCGCCTGCAAAGCGCTTGAAAGAAGCCTCATCTGCAGTCCCAATGTGAAATGTCAGCGCCTGAAAAACGCTCGTAAAGCGCTGCTTAAACTAGCAGCGCTTTACCAGCGTTTTTCGAGCGTTAATGGGGCGCTTTTAACCCCTGCTAGTGGCCAAATAAAGGGTTAAAGGTGCCCACAAAATGCTGCTGCCAGTAGCGTTTTTCGGGCGTTTTACAAGCGCTTCCCATTGATTTCAATGGGAAGGGCCGTTTTAGGAGCGTTTTATTCACCGCTCCAAAAGCGCTGCAAAGAAGCTGCTTGCAAGACTTTTTTTTGACGCTCCGCCAGCGCAGCGCCTCAGTGTGAAAGCACTCGGGCTTTTACATTGGGATTGCAGTTGCAGCTTCTTTCAGGCGCTTTTTTTAAAGCTAAAGCGCCTGAAAAACACCCCAGTGTGAAAGGGATCTTGGTGTGAAAGCACTCGGGCTTTTACATTGGGATTGCAGTTGCAGCTTCTTTCAGGCGCTTTTTTTAACGCTAAAGCACATGAAAAACGCCTGAAAAACGCCCCAGTGTGAAAGGGGTCTAATGAAACCAAAATAGCTACAGTATTTATCGGCGTATAACATGCAGTTTTTCCCCTTTAAAATAGGGGGAAAATCGAGTGTGCGAGTTATACACAGATATAGGCTGCCACAGAGGGAAAAGAGGGAACAAGCGCCGCCAAAATAGACAGAGCCGGATCTCCTGTGTACTCGGCTCGGCCAGTGTTATGTCCATCAAAGGATCTGGGTCAAGGGGCGGGACTGGGTAGAACGCCAAGCCGAGTAAAAAGGAGATCTGGCTCTGTCTATTCCGGCAATGGCAAGGCTGCAGATGGACACAAATTATGCTGCAATGATGAGCAAGGCTGCAGATGTGCACTGATCAGGCTTCAATGATGGGCAAGGCTGCAGATGGGCACTGATCAGGCTGCAATAATGGGCAAGGCTGCAGATAGGCACCGATCAGGCTGCAATGATGGGCAAGGCTGCAGATGGGCACTGGCGAGGCTCCAGGTGGGCAATGATTAGGCTTCATTAATGGGCAATATCGAGGCTGCAGATGGGCACTGATAAGGCTGCATTGATGGGCATTGACCCTTACTTTGCTTCAAAATTCTTTATTGAAAATGTAAAGTTTTTCCCCCTGAAACTTCTCTCTTAAAATTAAGGTGCGTGTCATACTCCGATAAATGTGGTATATCATGCATGATCAGGATCCTTATTTTATTAAACACAATTTAACACCCGATTTTACTTTATTTAAGCCATTTACTTATTTAAATCCACATTCATTGTTTAGAGAAGCTGACTGTAAATTGTAAATGTATCTTTATACATCCTTTTAGGTACTGCCACCCCCTGAATGTCTGGTTCTATTTTACAGTTGAATTGGAATTATGTATCTAAATACTGCGCTGCAACTTGAATGGGCATGTTCTCTACTGCCTGCTGTAGGAGACAAGGGTATGCAATGTCATTTTTAATGCAATCTTATTTTAGTACCATTTCAAACAAAGTGTTATCCAACAAACAAATGCAAATTCAAAAAGACTAAGAGAATCATTATAAATATAGTCTTTTGGTTTGTATACCTCCCTGAGGTCCAGCGCCTCTATTGTAAAGCAAATTTTTAAATGCCTATATACTTAAATGTTCACATCTACTAATCTATATACAAACTTATATAGTCAGGTACAGTAAATGGAAAAAAAAAAAAAAAGAAGAAGAACAAACAACAACAAAACTTAGACTAATGCCGCGTACACACGAGCGGATTGTATGGCGTACTTAGTCCGTCATACAATCCGACGGACAGTCCGTCGCACTTTCCACTGAACGGACTTGACCACACACGGATACACAAACAGTCCGTCGAAAGCTTGCGCGATGACGTGTACAGCACGTACGACGGGACTAGAAATAGGAAGTCCAATACACAGCAAAGCACCCTTCCGCCGTGTAAATCCTTTCTGGGCATGCGCCATTCTTAGTCCGTCCAACTAGCATACTGACGACCGCTATTGTCCGCTGAAACCAAAGTACGATGGACAGAATTTCGAAAAAACCGAAATACTTAGTACTCCGGACTGCACGCTGAAAAAGTCCGCTGAAGCCCACACACGAGCGGATTGTCCGCTGAAATGTGTTTCGACGGACTAAGTACGCCATACAATCTGCCCGTGTGTACGCGGCATTAGAATCTAGACTCACTTAGAAAAAAAAAGGGGGGGGGGGGGCATTGCCAGAAATCTATTTGTTACAGGCCTGAGAAGTTCTTAACATCGACCATGTATTGCAGGTGTTTCTATACTGTTCCAAGCTGTCATTTTCTCATATTAGCATTTTTTTTCCAAATCCCTAATAGTATCTAGTTCAAATACCCATTCGGCTAAGGATAGGGCAGTTCTTGATTTCACTGCTCTCGCTGCTTAGATTAAAAAAAGGATGGATATCTTTAACAGTTTTAAGGGAGCCTGGTATTATACGGGCAGTCCCCGAGTTACATACATATCATACCGTACTTACAATTGGAGGACAGCAGGAAGTGAAAACAAAATTAAAAAATCTACCCCTAGGAAGGGAAATTCACTCCTGTAAGGGCTCATGCACATTGCAGCTAAAGAAAAAAAATTTCAATAAGCTGCTTTTACAGGCATTTGAGCTTTTAATTCAGCTTGAAGAAGCTTGTACTTTTTTGGGCTATTTTGCACATTTTTATTGAGCTTGATTGAGTTCTTTCAAGCATAAGCGTTTTTTTTTTTTTTTCTTTAATGGCTTTTTTGCACGTTTGCTCCTCTCAAAAGCGCGAGTTTGGTGGGTTTTCTTTTCTGCCTGCAAAAGCATATGCCTGTAGACTGCTGAAAAAGCCATAGTGTGCATGAACACATTGGCTAACATGGAGGGGAGTTTTCAGGCAGAAACAATGAGCTCAAAAAAGCTCAAAGGCCTTTAGGAGCCGCTTCTTTGAGATGCAGCGCGTTATCATGGGAAAAAGGTGTCTCCACTGAAGCTTTATCACCAATCCTTGTTTCCGCAATTCAAAATGAAAAAAGTCCAATTGTCACAGGGACAGAAAGTCAGGTGAAATCTCCTGAACAGGGACACAGACAGTAAAACAAATATTACAGGGCTATCAAAAACGTAAAAATAATTTGTTGGGCTGGAGTTGCATTTAAAAATGTACCTGTTCCAACTTTCATACAAATTCAAACCTATAGAACCTATCTTTTTTGTAACCTGGGGACTACTGCCTGTAGTAATGCCATCTTTGAGGAGTTGGGAACTTGAATCTTCGTAATCTTACAATATTTATCAAATAGGTTTTCCAAAAATGCTTTAATTGGTGGGCACTCCTACCATATAGTTTTTAAGGCCCCCAATGTGATTTCTGCCATGGCATGTGTATAACTCTGAGCAGCTGCATGCTGTCTCTTAGGCGGGCAGCTAAACTGCAGCCCAACCACCTGTTTTTACTGCCCCATGGCATGAACAAGGCCTAAATGTGTCCGCTGTTGTGAATCTCTGTGCTAACAAATGTTAAATCTCAACTCAGAGGCAAATACAAGAGACAGGTTTTCTCTTACTTTAATTTTTCTTTGTGTATTTGTTCCAGAACTGTGCAAGGGCTTTCTATAAAAAAAAAAAAAAAAGACTCACTGCTGATCTGTCTCCTTGTGCAGGGTGACTGGTCTTATATCTGCCAACCTCCTATATTTTCCTGCAGATAGTCTGTTGTGGGTAGCCCCTTCCCTGCCCTTAGATCAAAATTATTTTCAGTAATATTTATTTATTTTTTTGGTCAAAGAATAGGTGTAGGTACTGGTCCTTCGAAGAGTAGTAAAGCAGTGTGTGCCAAATGGTGGGTGTTGACATATTGGGAGGTTTTTAAATGGCTACGGTTAAAAAAAAAAAAAAAAAAAAAAAAGCCACATGGCACACATATGCCACAGTCCTTGTACCCACACAATACAATTACTGTGCTACAAGAAAGAAGTTAATGGACAAGTACAACACACCACAACATTAAACACTTACATTACATATGCTTTTTAGCCTACCTTAAAAGGAGAAGTACAGCTAAAGCTCATTTGTCTGTACTTCTATAGATCACAGGAGTGCAGTTTGTTTTGCACTCCTGTCACCTGTTTTCAGCAGAGAGCGGGCTGAATACGTTTGTCTGAAATCTTTGCAAATTTAAACGGAAAAAAAAATAAAAAATAAAAAAATCACACATTCATAAGTATTCACAGCCTTTTCCATGACACTCAAAAATCGAGCTTAAGTGTATCCTGTTTCCACTGATCATTCTTGAGATGTTTCTACAACTTGATTGGAGTCCACCTGTGGTAAATTCAGTTGATTGGACATTTGGAAAGGCACACACCTGTCTGTATAAAGATCCCACAGTTAACAGTGCATGTCAGAGCACAAACCAAGCAATGAAGTCCAAGTAATTGTCTGTAGACCTCCGAGACAGGATTGCATCGAGGCACAGATCTGGGGAAGGGTACAAAAAAAATAAAAATAAAAATAAAATTCTTCAGCATTGAAGATACTCAATGAGCACAGTGGTCTCCATCATTCATAAATGGAAGAAGTTTGGAACCCCCAGGACTCTTCATTGAGCGGGCCACCCAGCCAAACTGAGCGAATGGGGGAGAAGGGCCTTCATCAAGGAGGTGACCAAGAACCCGATGGTCACTCTCATAGAGCTCCAGCATTTCTATGAAAGAGAACCTTCAAGAAGAACAACCATCTCTGCAGCACTCCACCAATCAGACCTGTATGGTAGAGTGGCCATACGGAAGTCACTCCTCAGTAAAAAAGCATAAGACTCCCCGCCTGGAGTTTGGCAAAAGGCACCTGAAGGACTCTCATACCATGAAAATTCTCTGGTCTGATGAAACAAGGATTGAACTCTTTGGCCTGAATGGCAAGCGCCACGTCTGGAGAAAACTGGGCACCGCTCATCCCCTGGCCAATACCTTCCCTACAGTGAAGCATGGTGGAGGCAGTATCATGCTGTGGGGATGTTTTTCAGTGGCAGGAACTGAGAGACTAGTCAGGATCGAGGGAAAGATGAATGCGGCAATGTACAGAGACAACCTTGATGAAACCTGCTCAAGAGCGCTCTGGGCCTCAGACTCGGGCAAAGGTTCATCTTCCAACAGGACAACAACCCTAAGCACATAGCCAAGATAACAAAGGAGTGGCTAAAGGACAACTCTGAATGCCCTTGAGTGGCCCAGCCAGAGTCCAGACTTGAACTCGATTGAGAATCTCTGGAGAGATCTAAAAAGAATAGATGTGCACCGGCGCTCCCCATCCAACCTGATGAAGCTTGAGAGGTCCTGCAAAGAAGAATGGGAGAAACTGCCCAAAAATAGGTGTGCCAAACTTGTAGCATCATACAGGCTGAGGCTGTAATTGGTGCCAAAGGTGCTTCAACAAAGTATTGAGCAAAGGCTGTGAATACTTATGTACATGGGAATCTTTTTGTTTTTTATTTTTAATACATTTGTAAGGATTTCAAACAGTTTTCTTTCACATTGTCATCATGGGGTATGGTTTGTAGAATTTTAAGGAAAATAATGAATTTATTCCATTTTGGAATAAGGATGTAACAAAACAAAAACGTGGGAAAAGTGAAGTGCTGTGAATACTTTCAGGAAGCACTGTATGGTAAATGCACATATAATCTGAGATTCCCATTGAATTGAATGGCCTAGAGACAGTGTCTCTTTAAGCATCTCACAGCGGTAATAATCCTTTCGATTTCATCAAGCACTAGGTCTTAGTTTGTGTAAAGGCCCGTACACACTGTCTGACTTTTTGACAACAAATATGCAAATTAGCTGTTTTGGAGCAACATCCGACTGTGTGTACGCTCCATCGGACAAACTTTTTGTTTTCATTTGACTTTTGTTGGCTGTGCGAATGGACAAACTTTCTGGCAACAAAAGTCCAATGGAGCAAAGTCCGACCGTGTGTACGCAAAAGCATCGGACTTTTGTACAAGGTACAAACACGCATGCTCAGAACCAATGCAAAAGATCAGACTACAATACAGAAGTTCACCAAAGGTGGCGCTGGAGTCATTGAACGTCCTCTTTTGAAGCGGCGTCAGTACGTTGTGACGTCATTACGTTCGTGTTTGTTGTCAAAAAGTCCGACCGTGTGTATGCAATACAAACTTGTGGACCACGCCCTTTGTACAAAAGTCCACGGAAAAGTTTGTACAAAGTCCGACCGTGTGTATGAGGCTTAACACTTGCAAGTAGCAAAATCATCAAAATTCAGCTTCCTTTATGACTAGTGAAAATCATTCCATCATTTTCCAAAATTGCGGCTGAAACTAGAACCTCTATATTATATTTTGAATCAGTGGCCCTTAGGGCAGAAAATGTTTAGAGTGCAGCAAAACACTCAAACATGTAAGCTCAATTCCTTATATGAATGAATGAATTGGAGAGGGGTGGGAAGATGAATGAGAGGAGGTGGCAAGAGGCTATTGGCATTAGTTTATCAAAGGAAGTAACTTTACTTGTCCATTCTCTTGTCTGTCCCACCTCATCCCTTCCTCAAATCAGACACATCTGTAGGCAACTACAGACAGGATTGTCCCCTGTACCATATAACCAGTGACTTGGAATCAAAGGTAGCAGAGATTGTATTTTCCCATTGGCCCTTGCTCCTGGAGGGACATCTTGGGCCCCGTTAAGACGTGAGTGATCTTCTGCTTGAAGCTTGTGGCTCAACAAGCCAAATCCCATTCATTTCAATGGTCCTTGTTCACATCTGAGAGTTCTGTCGCCTGAAGTAAAATGCCAGACACGCAAAAAAGGACATGAGCTTCTTTTAAGGCAGATTACAAGCCTTCAAAGACTTCAATAGAAAACCCTGACTTCAGCGTTTTTCTCACTCATTTTCTGCTCAAACAACAGCTCTCCGCCACTAATTTCCTCTCCCTTCTTCCCCCTAGTGCTTTCTATCGGCTAAACAAAAACACCCAAAGCTGTAAAATGCTTGCAATACGCTTCTAAAACTCTTTAAAGAGGAAGTAAACCCTGGTGTGTTTACTTCCTCTTTCATTCCCTGCAAAGGCAAAGCATAATCGACTACTATGCATCGCACAGTAGTCCATTATGTGTCACTTACCTGACACAGGAGCCAGCGATGTCACCGCTGTCCCCTGTAGTCCGGCGCATCCATCTTCTCGGTGGGGTCTCGTAGCTCCGCCGCTGTCATTCGGCGAAGCCACGATGACGTCACTCCCGCGCATGCGCACGGGAGCCGACACGCGCGGCAACTTCGCCATTGACAATGCCGCGCTCAGTGCGCCTGCGCGCCGCTGTCTACGGCGCATGCGCCGTAGACAGCGGTGCCTGTCTTCAGGCAAATATCTCCTAAACCGTATAGGTTTAGGAGATATTTCTTGGACCTACAGGTAAGCCTTAATCTAGGCTTACCTGTAGGCCAAAGTGGTTTGTAAGGGTTTACAACCACTTTAAAACTGTGTGTAAAAAGCTGCAAAAACACTTATAAAGAACACCCGAAAAAAAGACAAAAGTCAATTTCTACACTCATTCCCCATACATACGATCAGAAATTCCGTCAAGAAAAAACTTGGATGGTTTTTCTGACGGAATTCTGCTCAAGCTTGCCTTGCATACACACGGTCACACAAAAGTTTTCTGAACGTTCGACCATCAAGAACGCGGTGACGTAGAACACTACGACGAGCCCAGAAAATTAAGGTCAATGTTTCCGAGCATGCGTCAAATTGTTTCCGAGCATGCGTAGGAATTTTGTGCGTCGCAAATTGGTACAGACCATTGGAATTTCCAATCAGAACTTCTGACCAAAAAATAGAGAACATGCTCTCAATCTTTTGCTGGCTGGAATTCTGCCAGCAAAAGTCAGATGGAGCATACACACGGTCAGAATTTCTGACCAAAAGCTCACATCTGAGTTTGCTGGCATAATTTCTCATTGTGTGTATGGGGCATTAGGTGTGAAGGGAGCCCAAATCATATCCAAATGGCCTCTACATCTCTATCACGTTGATCAACTTTGTGGATAAATCATGTCCCCTGGATAGGGGACATACTCTGCAAAGTGGAGGAAATATAGAAGTTTGTGTGGGAGTATAAACAGAGGTGTTTATGAGGGCTGGGGTTTAGATGCAGCAGATAAGCTTGCACCTTTGCTATAAAGAGTTATTGGTGATATTAAGCCTGCAGCATTGAGTACAGGATTGAAGCTCAGGAGAACATATCTTACACCTGGGCCCAGTTGCGTAAAACTATGGCCCTAGATATAACAAATCACCAAATGTGACATATAGGAATAGAAGGAGTCACTGTCCAAAGTTCTGTGAGGTTTATTAGAGTTGGCAACAGAAAATCAACTTCACTGGATCTAGCATCATATACAGTATGTCTACTACAGTGCCTCAACTTTGCTAGACAAACCTTTTAGGGGGAAGAATTGGTTGGATTGGATTTTATAAACTAAAAAAAAAAAAAAAAAAAAAAAAAATAATAATTAAAAAGTATAATCACTATTGTGTCCTGCTGAGATAATCCACCACCAAAGGTCTCTTACAGCATATTGCTTCTTGCACCACATTCCGATTCATTCATTCAAACGTGCGGGTTTAGGTTGAGCTCTTTCATATGTGCAGCCACTACCTTAATGCCATCTAAAGTCTAGAGAGTGCTTTTAAGAATCCATTTTCCACAATGCTTCATAAAATCGCTAATGGTAATTCATTTTCTATATCACATTTTTTTTACAGAAAGAACGACGGAGACCTCTCTGTGGTTTTAATTGGGTTAAAATGAAAATACAATACATGAACAATGTTATCAGAATCTTGTCAGATGCAAGAAGGAAGGTATCTTCAAGCAGTGCATGCCTTTCTCCTTTCCTCCTGTGCACTGGCATTACACTAATTTGGTTTTCCCTTAGGAGAGGATTATGAATCTGCTTCTACAATAGTTGACTTCTTTCATGCAGCATTAGCTTGACACTGCTGCAGCTAGCTCCAAGCCTAGTGCAGCCGAGTCATACAAGGACAACCTCTTGGCTCCAAAAGCTTATTATTACATCAACATCTCATATCCAGGACTCCAAGCGTTTATTCCATTACACACAAAAAAACATGACTACAACGAAAACCCTCTTCAAAACATTTTAACAACTTAATTAACACCTTGATTTAAAACACCCCAGATGGAAATAAACTTAATGAATCACAAGAAAGTAAATAAAGTTGTTAAGGTGAAGGCAACACAGATATTTATGAGATTCTGACAACATATACACTACACAGCACATAACTTCAACAAGATTACATTTTCTCAATACTACTATGAAAATAAAAGTCAACTTCCAACTGCATGCCCTCCTCCAGGCAGAAAGGTTTGTAGCCCCCCCAATTCCATTTTGTCACTTCCGATTCTGCCATCTCCTTCCAAGTACTGTGTCTTCTTGCATTGCCCACCAGGTGGTCATGAATTATGTCAATCCTGTGCATATATATTGGAGTTACATGATCTCAACACCCAGCTCCATTCTCCATTCCAGACCCATACACACTACTAAATTAATTGAAGAGTGATGTCAAACATCAGAAGGACATCAGCCACCTTTTATGGCTTCCCCAAACACCATCAATGTTTACATCCGTGATAATTCAAAGTCCTGGGAAGTTCTTCATTAGGAATGTTGTAAAATATCCAAATATACCAATTGGGACTTTGATGACAGCATTCCACAAAGGTCTGGAGTGGTTCTGAAAACTAGCCATACTCCTTAATAGGTTATTGATAATATATGGTTAGGCATCTCCATTATTTAGTCAGTCCTTCCCTGTTGGTGTGTAATATAGAGACATGTACAAAAGGACATGTATTTTACACCAAACCCCCCCCCAAAAAAACAAAAAAAAACTGCTGCCTGTATTTTTTGTTGTAACAGTGCAATTCTCCTTTAAATGCTGAACAATCAAGGTCTATTTGTACTGCTCACAATAAATATACGGTACACTACTGCTGTTTTAAAAGATTCATGTTAAATATTTCCAAGGTGTGCAAGAACCCAGCTGGACAACTCTGGAATCCAAGATATAGCAAAAAACTGCACTCTTTTCCAAGACTCTTGCAGTGAAGTACAATTTTAAATGATGGAGATTTTCTCTTGGCTTCTGCAGAGCCAGCTTTTAATACAGCCAGCATGGTGCAGATTTACATTCTGCTGCTGGCAGAATCAACAGAAATACAGCCAGACCACATTGGCTGACCACCAGGATTAAGTGGAACTTTGCATCCAGGTAATATTATGTGATCGCGGTTATACAATAAAATTCCGAAGACTGGAATTATCCTTTAATGTTATTACAAAAGATGATATACAGCTGCCAGAATAGTCCGATCTGACTCTGCATCTGGTCCAGGCATTAACAAACTATATTAATGCTTCTACACAATGGGGGGGTCATTTGCTATAGTGCTACAGCGTCAACTACTGCGAATTAGCACCAAAACGCTATTCACTATAGCGCTGGTAAAAAAAATACTCCCAAAATCTAATTTACTATAGTTCACTGAAACCAAATAGTGCCCAAACCCTTACTCTGCTAAAACCTGGAGTAGCGCACATAGAAATAATGTTTGGAGCATGATATAATTGCCTAAATAGTACTGAAATATACGGTATAATATTTAAAGATAGTCTGCTTTTAAACTGTGTGAAAAAGTGATTTCTACACTGAAATATCTTTAAAAGTTTGAGAAGAGATAAATTCCCCGTTTTTTTACAACTAGGTGCCAACACAACTAAGTATGCTCAGACCTGCAAATAGTGCTCATTTTAGCGCCAGTGTCTTTTTTACAGGGCGCTTTAGTAAATACCAGAATGAGCACTTTGTTAAAGAGCATTTTTTGGGAGTGAAAATCTGTGCCATTATAGTCCAATGCAAGTTTTAGCCATTGATTCTAATTGTACAAATGTAAATTCCCCAAATAAATCCTTTTAATGTTGAAATGAAATGTATCTCTCTGAAATAAATTTTCATTTGCAACATTGTTGCTTCTACTTAATCTATTTTGTTTTTAAGAATGCTAGAATGTGGAATGTGTTTTGATAAAATATTTGTTTCTCTGTCACTTTCGCTTATTACTCTCCATCTCACAACAATCTTTACCCAAACTGACACAGGTGTCTTTACAAACCACAAACAATACTATTGCTGACGCAAATTTGAAATGAGTCACTTTTTGTGATTTTTTTTATTTCCAAATAATCATAATTCGAGCCCAAAAAATGTGATGTGTACCAACATCAGAAATCAAAATTAAAATTCCAAAAATTTCAGGGCAATATCACTATTCTACACTCACCCACTAAGAACCAGTAAATATCACAGAATAAATCAAGTAGAAAAACTCTTGAGTCATGTATTTCCATCACCTATATGTCCAAAGAAATGCAGCATTTATGTGTAGGAGGTTTTCACATGTGTCAGCTCGGTGGCTTAGAGGTTAGAACTTCTGTTTAGCATCCCTGAGTGTCTGGGTTTGAATCCCAAACATGCAGCTCTATGTAGAGAAGTTGTCTCATTTCCCACGTCTAAATGTAGTATTTATGTGTAGGAGGGTTCCGCCACCATTGCAAATCTTGCCAGATACACATTCTAGCCAAAAGTATTGGGACACCTGCCTTTACACACACACACACACACACTTTAATGGCAGCCCAGTCTTAGTCCGTAGGGTTGAAATTTGATTTTGGCCACCCTTTGCAGCTAGAACAGCTTCTGCGAAAGCTATGAAGGCTGTCGACAAGGTTTAGTGTGTCTATGGGAATGTTTGACCGATCACTGAAGTTGGATGAGAAGGCCTGGCTTGCAGTCTCTGCTCTAATGCAGCCAAAACGTGTTCTATCAGGTTGAGGTCAGGACTCTGTGCAGGCCAGTAAAGTTCTTCCACCCCAAACTCGCTCATCCATGCCTTTATGGTCTTTGCTTTGTTCACTGGTGTGCAGTCATGTTGGAACTGAAAAGGGGCCATCCCCAAACTGTTCCCACAAAGTTGGGAGCATGAACTTGGCCAAAATGTCTTGGTATACTGCTGCCTAAGTGTTCCCTTCACTGGAACTAAGATGCCAAGCTCAACCCTTGAAAAACAATCCCACATCATAATCCCCCCTCCACCAAATGATTTGGACCAATGCAAAAAACAAGGTCCATAAAGACATTGATGAGTGAGTTTGGGGTGGAGGAACTTGACTAGCCTGCACAGAGTCCTGACAACAAAACAACAGAACACCTTGGGGATGAATTAGAGCAGAGACTGTAAGCCTGTCCTTCTCATCCAACATCAGTGCCTGACCTCACAAATGCACTTGGAAGAATGGTCAAACATTCCCATAGACACACTTCTAAACCTTGTGGACAGCCTTCCCAGAAGAGTTGAAGCTGTTATAGCTGCAAAGGTTGGGCCAAATTAATTTTGAACCCTACGGACTAAGACTGGGATGCCATTACAGTTCATGTGCATTTAAAAAGGCAGGCGTCCCAATACTTTGGCCAATATATTGTATATTGCTTGTGACACTGAGGATTGAACTTGGGGCTGGTTCACACCAGAGATGCAGACAACATGTGTGAGGCTGCCCGCTGGCTAAATTGGTAGCAATTCCATCTGTTCTCCCTGTGTGGGTTTCTCACCACAATCCAAAGTCATGCTGACATTTTATTTGTCTACTGTCAAAATAGTAGTTGTAGATATGATGAACATAGCCAAGGGCTAACACAGTTACAAATATTATTATGTTCCTGCTCATCAGGTGCAATCACTTTAGACATACATACAACCTATCTTGGGCTGCAGGGGGGGGGGGGGGGGGGGGGTTCATTTGGCCTGAGAAGGCCAGTTTTTTTTGCTGTGATTTGTGGGGCAGAAGGAATGATATTGTGTCTATTGACAAACGCCCAACTAGGGCTATTTGCTGAAATTCTTGTGCATTTTTTCATTCAAAAGTGGGTTTATGTGGCCATGCTGTCAACGTTGTGTGTGTATTGCTCCTGTCTGACCATGCAAACATGGTTTGGGAGCATGTGCCGACCTTCTACTCTTTGATCTCATTGCTTAATAATGTACACAGAAGTACAGCTTCCAGCAGAACATACTTACCAATGTATGTATGTGTGCGGAATGTGGGTGTTATATTTTGAATATGTGCCTTTTTTAAATATTATGTTGGAATGCTTTGTAAGAATAATGACTGTAGAACGTTTCTATAATCTTGCAGATGAAATTGTAATGTGTTGCCGTTATACACGAAATGTATAATGAAAGTAAAGCTGTCTCCACTCTAAGGTTTACCGTAGTTTAACAAATTTTAGATTGTAAGCTCCTATGAGCAGGGCCCTTAAAATCCAATTGCTGTTTTGTTAAATTTAGCACCATATATCCTGTAGAAATTTTGTTGAAGCTAGTAAACGAATGTACACAATTTTGTTTCTGCTGGCAACATAAAAGTACATTATTGAGCTTGTTTGTTGTTTTGCTATTTCTCTTTTCTTTCTGCTCTTTAGTTTTGGGGTGGTGATTTTGGGGAAGTGCAATATCTTTCTTTTATATCATATAATTTCTATATGTATTTGTGCCCTAAAAAAACAAAATCAATTTCCAAAAGTCGTTTCTGTACTACTTTTTAGCGACCTCGGGGTGCGATTTTTATAGACATCAGTGCAGAAACCTGCACCGATGTCTCTGAAATTACCCCCGCAGTCGGGACTGACATGCGGGAATGAAATTGTGTGAGTTCAGCTGAACGCGTACAATTTCCTCCCGCTGTCGGTGTGAGCCTTCAAATATCATATGTAGAAATACAGTTTTGATTATCTGAAAATAAACAAAAATAAAAAAAGAATCTATTTGCAGCTTTGACCAAAAGAGCGTGGTTTCACCTTTTGACCCGGAAATGAGTCATTGTAATCACCCGGAAGTTCCTGTGCTGGTCAGGGTCTCCATCTAGGTGGACATGGCGAGGTCCCTCTTTAGCAAAGAGGAGGTGCTATTCATTTGCCAGGTAAGTGTAGGATATGTATTTTCATTTACTCAATGTGGGGGCAGATGTGGTCGTTAGATTTGGTGTGGGTGGGGTTCATTGATTTGTTTGGCATCACTACACATTTGCTTCTGGCCCATGTGCACACATCACTTCCTATATTTGTTCTGCTGATGCAAATATAAATAAGAGCTCCTTTCTATTAAAATATACATGACTTGTTTCACAGTTGGGCGACTTTTCCAGCAAATTTGGACCTCCGAGCTGATTCTCAATGATACCATTCATATCTGTGCTACTTCAAGTTGCAACAACTTCAAAAGTAGTCCCTCTACTATTTTGGAGTGACTCATGTAACTTGAGGTACACATGGCGCAATATTACATAGGCATTCCCAGAAGTTGCAGCAGCAAAATAGTGAGACTTTCAGGTCGCAGCAGTGTGAATGAGATTTATGGATAATACCTTTGAATCAGGCCCTAGTCCCACTTGTGCATCCTGTAAGTGGGTCAAATTCACCCCTGCACTACTTTGGTTTGACTTTGATGTGACTTGAGGCCCATATATTACACAGGCATTGGTCGAACAAGTGCAAATGGGGCCCAATTCAAAGATGTTATCAATGAATCTCATTAGGTCCCTCTCACACTTGACCGACTTTTTATACAACTTGAGGACGATAAGGCCCCTTTCACACTTTTGTGACCTGAAAGTCCGGCGATATTTCATCGCTTTTTGCCGCAAATTGATGCGATTTGAAGCAATGCCAGTGTAATCTTGAGGTCTATGGATGCAGAAGTTGCAGGACGAGTCACACAAGTGTGAAAAGGGCCTTAGGGCCGGTTCACATTGCCGTGCTGTCCGACATCAGATGCGATTTGCCCCGCACCACAGTGCGATGCAAACTCAGCCACACAGATCGTATGGTTGAATTTGCATCGCATTCAGACCAAACTCGCACAGGACCCTTTTTTGGTCCCCTTCCTTTCCTGACCCGCCAAACTGCTTGCTCGGATAAGGATTTGGATATGGATTTTGGGGGGGGGGGGGGGCCCTACGCTATTTACGTACAACCAGCTTGTTGGATTTTATCATGCAATAATTGCCAGCGGCCATAGTCGTTAGCAGTAATCACTGTGTTCTCCAGGCAGGGGTCAAAGTAAAACACAATAGCTGTTCGGGAGGAAATCGCCCATCAAGACTGAATGTGTTTATCGGGGAATTGAGCAGGTTGCAGGGAAGAAAATAGCATCATCTATGGCCTGCATGAGGCGCTTTTTCACATGTATCTGGTCAGATCAGCAGGCGATCTGTGAACAGAACGCCACCTTTGTGGCATCCATGCTTGTTTCGTTTTTTTGCTGCAGTAGTATTCTGGGCACAAATTGGATCAATGAGTGGCCAGATGTAAATAAATGAGCATCTATTTACTGCAGGCTATCTCTGATCCATCACGTTTATGTTGGCTAAACCCCAAAAGAATGCAGACCCTTTACATTTTCTCTGGACCTGGATGGACTCGGAGGTAATCGATTGTAAACAGACATGTGTCCATTTACATTCGCCTGCCCTTAGACGTACATGGAGCTTCTGATTAGGTGTGCATGAAAGACTAATGTAGCAAGATCTCCAGCCTCATTCAGTCTAATGAGAACCTCCACGGCCAGAGATAGCCGACATCCTTCTGTATATGGTTGGTTGTGAGGCAAAGTGGGTGCAAGGTGGATAAAGGTATTGGGAGCCAGACACTTCTTGAATGCAAAAGAGATGTTTATTTTTCTTACCAACTTTTATTGGGGAAAGAGGGTTAGGGCCAGGACCCCCTTAGGTAGTTGCAATTGGCAGACACAGAGACTTCAATAGGAGGACAGTCATGCAGGGAAAGGCATCCAGGAAGACACCACATCTGCATGTGCAGGAATGTGGTCTCCTATGGCAACAGTATAACAGTTCCCAACACAACGTGTAACAGTTCCTTGACCTCCACTACAACTTATCCTTGTAGTTCAGTACACCTGAGCTCCTGGTCTCTCACTAGACCCACTAGTTCCCTGCCACTGAATCCCTTGAGCTCCTCCAATCTTCACAGTAGTATCTTCCTCAAGCGCCACCCCCACCTCTCTGCTGGGTCCCCAGCTTGGCACTCACAGATACTTCTCAAGCTTCACCCCACTGATCTGCTTGGTTCCTGGCTTGACACAAGGCTATTCTGCAAGCATCACCTCCACTGGCTGGGTCCCTGACTTGATCACCGTCTGAAGTTTCCCGATTCTCCACCGAGCCTGTTCGAGGAGAATACTGCTCTGGTACTTGCTTCAGTTACTCACTGTGGTCCCTAGTAATAAGGTGGATGGACCCTTAGTGCCGCCAACTTCCCCTCTACTTCCGACCACTGACAGGTTCTTCGCCTGACAGAACCGTCACTTCTGGTTGGATTGCAAGCCGCAATCCCAACCCTGTGCTGCTCTCTTGCTTCTGGATAGGCCCTTACGCAGCCCAGCAGCCAGATGCCCCCCCCGGAAAAGACTCAATCTCCGGCATAGCAGCCCGGGGGCAACATGACACACATCCACCCAGGCAGCCGTCCAGGTGGCACAGAACATAGATCACTTGACTCCACCCAAATATAAAAGGTGCTCCCAGCAGGCAATGGGATTCATAGATACCCTTGCCCATTGGCTGAGATATCCATATACACATAACCTGACCTTGCGTTGCCCTTCTCATATCTAGCACTGCCAAGTACACGACCACCTAGTGGTAGTAGAGACAAGTGCCGCCAGGGCAAACTTAGGGAGGAATCAATAGATCTCTATCAACCAAGATATCTACTCCTGGCAAGTACATTTGTGAGGAGCATCCCTGCCTAAACTCCAGAATGCTACACCAACATATAGACCCGATTGGACTTCCTGTCTCAAAGAGGCCTAACTACATATTGACACTGTATGGTCCCATTACAGTAATATCAAGAACATTTAAAAATGAGAAACAGTTATATACTGGCTGCAAAACTGTAAATATGAACAATCTGTCCATAGAAATCATCCTTTTACAACTTATAAATGTTTTGGTAAAAGCTACATTCAGATCCAATTGAAAAAGATGTGATGACGTATTTTTAAATGATGATTACGCTACCTACATATATTGATTACTAGAAATGTACATTATATGCTTTTATGATGTTTCAGCAAGTAAAAGCAGGCTATGCACTGTAGCCTTAAAATTTAATTAAAGCTTGGATTTTCGAGCATGGCATGATGACAACAGCCAACGGCAGCCAAGACAATGAAGCTGGGAAAACAACAGGCTCCTGTTACCACTTCAAGTCTGCGCTAAGAGCCTTCTAGACTGAGTTTCAACAGAAGGAGAGATTTAAAACTTGAGCAATTATCACAGACATAGACATATCATGAGGCATTTAGAAAAAGAGGAACCGGTTACCTTGTAAATAATCTGCCAAGTCTCCTCCATTGCAGTACTGTTGAGAAAAACAAATGTTAAGCAGATTTTTATGGTTTGCACAATATTCATATTTGCTGGCCAAGAATGCAGCATCATTTGGTAAATATGTTTTTAAACTTCTCTTGATGCTTTGTACATGATGTTGGCTAACCCACTGCCCTTGTAAACATATGACATGAGATACACAGAGAAGTAAAAACAGAGACAGAAATAAAATGGGTAGCAAGAAAGTTAGTGCAATCAAAAACAAAGTTTAAAGCAAAAATGCAGCCAAACTGCTGGACACTTCTGGATGTGCACTTTTTGCGTTTTGGCACTGCGTCTTTTTTATCCCACAAACAGAGCTTAGTACAACTGCGGTGGCGGGTAGGCAAGTGGTTAAAAGCACTAAGTGCCATTTCAGTCTGCTTTGTTCCTCTGCTATCAGCATGAATTAGTTCTGACAGGTTTTCCTGACACCAAGAGAAAAAAGGAGACAGGGGAGGGATCTCCAGCTGATTGACAGCCTCAGCTCTGTGCCTGTGTGAAGAGGGGTGTGCCCCTTCCCTGCAATCAGCGCTCTGAGCCTCTCCTCACTGCAGAGTGTAACTTCAGCTCTCCATACCCTTTTTTCTTACAGCTCAGGCAAGCTTTATAAATTCTGGACTTTGAACAGATGTGGAGAAGAGAAGACTGCAGATAAACAAAGTACAACTTATGAAGGAGGATTTTTTTACTGTCCGTGTATCACCTGAGGTCAGTGACTTCACTGGATATATGTAAGGATTTACAACCACTTTAGAGCTGAACCCTTGAAAGCCATTTCAATGCACAGTTGAATGAATATATTATTATTAATATATAGACACACACACACACATTTTTTTTAAATCCCTGTTTTATTTGTCAAAATATTGGTAATTATTTAAAGCTAAAATTTGTCAGGCACCGTCACCCATGCCAGGCAGTACAGCAAGATACTGCAAACAAAAAGTACCTTTCCCTATGTGATGGTTCCATAAATTGGACAACTTCTGTTCCATTATAGATAGATTATAGATATGTTCTGGTAAATGTATTGTCAAGGATGTGTTATCTGATCAGGTGTGAGTTTGGTTAACTCTTCCCACTTGTTGTGGAAACTGATGGTGGAAATATGCGATTGTAAAAAGTAGTTCACAGATTAGGGAAATATTAATGCATACATTCTTAAAGCTAAACATCGAGCAATTTTTTTTCCCCCATGCATTGGGACTGTGCCCACACTGCCAGTTTCTGTCTAGGAAATTGGAGAGCCAAGATATGCTCACCTAATCCTCTCAGAGCAAAACTGGTCCCTGCGGCACCTGACTACACCCCAGGACTAGCGGTCTTGGGCGATGGAATGTTCCTGACGTCATGCCCATAGATTGGCCCTGGACCCAAAGACATCAGAAACAGTCCACCGCTGGACATGGGGAAGTGCTGTTTTTCCATTGGGTGAGTATAGGCCCTGAGTTTATCCCTAGACAAAACGATGCAGTGTGGGCACAGCTCCACAGCATGGGGAAAAATAAATAAATCGGAGTTGGGCATTAAACGTGTTCAAATATGTATGTATCTTTCTCTCTGCATATCTGCCCAGAGCCTCAGAATGTCCTGGCATACCAAATTTCTGCTGAAGGACACTTCTCAGTAGAAAGTAGTAAAAAACAAAATGAAAGGGCCCCAGAACTACAATGACAGCTCTGACCACTCCCAGCAAATAGCTTTACATACAAACTGAGCTCCTCAAACAGAGGCACTGTTTACACATAAATGTAATGTTAAGTTCTGGTTTATGCCTTAACACACAACCATTGGCTAGCAAGACCAACAGAAACATGCAGAACACTGGAGAGAATGGGCCAGTGCTTGACACTCACACAAGTGTTAAAACGTATTTGTTACAGAGCCATGGGATGCAGGTATTTGGGGAGTTAAAGGTTGCATATAGGCCCGATTCAAACATGTGCATTGTGTTTTAGGGGCATTTAACCACTTGCCTACTGGGCACTTTTACCCCCTTTCTGCCCAGGCAAATTTTCAGCTTTCAATGCTGTCGCACTTTGAATGGCAATTACTAGTCATGCAACACTGTATCCAGATGACATTTTTATCATTTTTTTTTTTTTCACACAAACAGAGCTTTCTTTTGGTGGTATTAAATCACCCCATGGCTTTTTATTTTTTGCTAAACAAATGAAAAAAAAAAAAGGAGGGAAAATTTTGAAAAATAAATAAAATCTTTCATAGTTAGATTATCTGTTTGCAAAATTATACATTCTCCTTCACTGACGTGTGCTGATGAGGCTGCACAAATGGACACTAATAGGCTGCACTGATAAGGAGGCTCTGATGGGCAGCACTGGTGGGCACAGATCAGCAGCACTGGTGGGACTGTACCGATAATCAAGACACTGATAATCAGTGCAGATATCCCTTTAACACAAGCCAGTTATTGGCTCTCTTATTCTCTCTTCACTCTGTCAGCGTGAAAAAATAAATGCTGATAACTGGCTTGTGTTTACTTCCGTGATCAGCTGTCATTTGACACAGCTGATCATGGGGTAAAGCACCGCTGTGATTGGCCTTTTCCCCTAATCTGTGATCATCTGAGCCTGAACGACTTAGCGATCATGGGGCACGCAGGCAGTGCAGTCACGGGAGGACATCCATGGACAGCCTTCTGGCAAAGTAAGCCCACACTGTAGCTATTTTTCAGCTATAGTGCGAGCAGGAAATGGTTAAATGATACAACACATAAAAGCGCCTCAAAGATGCAGCAAGCAGGATTTTTTTTAAATGCACTTCACCTAAAATGCACATGTGTGATCAGGGCTTAAAAGTTTGTGCATGCATCTCCATAATAATTTTGGTGTCTGCTGAGTATCTTTAGGATACTCACTGGTGAATTTAAAATTAGTTCTTTTATATGCATGATATTTTACCAGTACAAATGAAACAATAAAAGCCTTAATCTCTATATGTCTGAATAAAATAAAAACATTACCTCCATGACCAAGAAAACAGAGTTGGGCATTTCCTGAAAAACAAAAACAAGCTTCAATGTAAAAATAAAGAGAGTAAAATGCACACTATAAACTGCAATGAAAATGAACAAAAAATAAAAACAAAATATTGCAATCAATACTCCGTTACAGAGGCATCAAGTAAAAGCAGTCAGTAATCTACAAACAGTGTAACTGCAAGTGCCTGTGGTAAAAATAGCCCCAAATAGCAGGCACTCCGTGTTACCTGCAAGAACTTTTTAGTTGTATAACTTGCAATATAAATGTAAAAAGGTGTTTGTGCGGTATGTGTAAAAATGGCTCAAAAACACAAGTAAGCTTACTAGACCCCTAGACCAGGGCTTGACAAATTTGCTTGGAATCTAGGAGCCAGCTAAAAAAGTTAGGAGCCAGGTCGGTAACGGCAATCCAGACCTGTCCCTGGCCTGACATGGAGACGAGTGAGGGGAGGATAGCGCGGCCCCCCCACCTGTCTCCATGTCATTGCCCATAGCTCTTAGAGGGACATTTTTTTTTTTTTTTTTTTTTTTTCAAATGACAATTTTTTTTTTATTTTTTTTTTTTTATTGCATTTTAGTGTAAATTTGAGATCTGAGGTCTCTCTGACCCCAGATCTCATATATTTAAGAGGACCTGTCCTGTT